>NC_052952.1:12525795-12780463 GCF_013358895.1 Oreochromis aureus
GAAAACACCTGCGATCCATTTACTTCTGAGAACCAATGTTCTTAAAGAGCCCCCACGGGAACTCAAAAACATGAGCGTGTGTGTGTGCATATGTGTGTGTCGTGTGGGGGGGGCTCTGTTTGTTTTTGCATATTTATAATAAAAGGGCTGAGCCATATGCGGATGTGCATGCATACCGAGTGAAGACATGGCTGTGTCTTTTCAGCGGCAAAGAAAGCAAGACTTGATGTATCGCCGCAGACAGTTCAAATTACTTTTATGACTTTGCTCTATCATCCTGAATTTGCCTGCGCGACTCTTCTTTTTTCCCCTAACCATGTAACCTTTTACTCAAATCTGACAGATGTGGAAGTAATGATGCCTCCTACAAGCGAGGCCTTGCAGTCTACAGACCCGGCATCTCCAAAGACGCCAGCACTACCCGAGGGCTCTGATAGAGATTATTTCAATTCTCCTCAGCCGCTTAATGATGGATGAACCTGCAGCTGCGGGAACATTTGACAAGCCTCTGTCAGCTGTGACAACCGGGACTGAGTGAATGAAGGAAGGAAGGTAGGAAGGAGCAGAAACACACACGGCGACGTGCAGACAGACCACAGATGATGGCAGATGAAGTGAAGAGGGGAGGGAAGGAGGGTAGGGGTAGGGGGGATTGTAAAAGAGATCGCCGTTCAATCTGCGGCATTGACAATATGGTGTCAGCCCCTCGCTGGGGAGATGTGACAGGCTGGCAGGTGGGCTGCTGCTGTCTGTGTCGCTGACTGGGAGATCAGGGCCGACACGCAGAGATTCCCGCAACCCAGGCTCCAGGTTCTGAAGCTTATGATTGCAACCGAGGCTGCGGTGACACGTGAACTCACAGTGGCACGTACAAACATACACGTTTGTGCACATACACTCTCTGTGGGTGTAAAGTTACATCGCCTATCGCTAATTACCGCCACAGTGCCAGCATTTCGAGCTGGGTCTCCAAATTACACGGCTCAACCACAACAAGGGCGATGTGCCCAGCAGTCATTTGTCAGACTAATTATTTGTCTTGGGCTTGTAATTGCAGTGAGAACAGGTACTCAGGTAATTGTGTGGTAAGCTGCAATGTTAAGTGATGCTTTCCCTCCATTTCCAGGCAAGATGAAAGGAGTAAAGATTGCAGTGCTGAAAAACGTGGTTCAATCTGGCCTCGCAGTCAGACACGGAGTCTAAAAATATATGCCAAGGATGAGTCTCGGCTTTTTGAGGGGAAGAGAACAGCACCTTGATGTTAGGCTCATCAGCATGGGTAATGGTTCTTTCTGTTAGACTGGCTACTTTGCGAATGTATTTAAATAAGTCTCAAGCGTATGCAGCTTTATAAGTTCATTAATCACGACCCACGGTGAGCACAGGTAAAATACTACGGCTGTGCGAAGCAGAGCAGTTCAGCCCCAGTCTCATATCTGTGAGCAATACTTGTGGTGATTCGAGGGAGCACATTTCCACTTTGTGCAGTATGATGCGGCTGCACGCAAATATAAACACACAGGCTGCTGTCATTTGCAATGATGCTTGGCTCAGTAACACTGTCACCTATCATCATAATTATGACCGCGCTCTTTGTTATTCTTATTTTTAAATGTGTGTCCCATGATTCCTCACAGAGGTTACACAGGGCCGACTGGACACGATGTCAGGTTGAATATTATAATGAGCAAAAATAAATAACTCATCGAGAACCATAAACAGGAGGATTTTTTTCGCATATGCCCTGAATCCAATAGCGGCCCTCCTGCAGTCTGTGAGATATGCCTGATCTGGACAATGGTCACTGGGAATCCTCGGCGTTCCTTCGTGACGAGCAAATCAGTCTCACCGCGCGACCGTCTGTGGCCATCTTGTAAACGCGGCTCCTTTGCACAATATCGCCCAGGGGCCTGCTCGTTCTTTTGTGTCAGGGAACACGGGAGCTCTTGAAAGGATCCATAACTATCAGCGACAGCCGGGGCCAAGCGTGGCCGGCCTCATGCAGAAAAGGCCACTTCTACATGAAAAGGTAGAGACATAACAGAGTCCTCTACCTCCCCTAACCTTGCTTTAATGCGGCGCGTGGCCCGGTCACGTCTCCCTCGTGTGCGTTGGGGCAAAAAAGAAGAAGAAAAAAAAAATGTCAGCTCTATCATTAGTATCAACAGGCACGCTTGACAGTGGCTTTTGATAAACAAAATGTTCTCTCTCATGAACAGAATGTGTTTGGGTGTCCGTCAGCGATTCAGACGCCACCTTTAGCTTCCACTCCAGGATTAAGTGTTTTGCAGCTCGACACAGTCACCGTCTGTGTAATGTGCATGATCAGTGTGTCTGTGGAGGATGAGAATAAGGAGTAGGCGTGCAGGGTTTTTTTTTCTTGCTCCTCTTTCTTTCTCCTTTTCTCTCTCTCCTTCTCTCTTTCTTTCTCTCCTCACGGTGGAGACACCACGGTGCCATCTGCTTTGCATTTGTTTAACAAAGATTTATTGTGCAGCAAGACACTAATCCAAAACACACACGCACATACACACACACACACACACAGATCTCGCCTTCTTCTCGTCACAGGCCGCGAAGAAAAATAAAAAAAAAAAAGTGAGGGATGTGGGATTGGAAACGCTTGGCGCTCTCTTTGTCAACTCTCACTCTGACGAGAGGAGAGAGAGCCGGCTGGCACACAGAGGTAGGAATGCCAATTATGGCCTCCTCTGCCTCCATGTGGCACACGCGCACACACCAACACGCTGATTTGGAGCTACAATTATAAACTTGTCATACACGTGTTTATGGTGAGGTGGATGCATACAAGTGTGCGACTTTGAGCAACAACAACAGGCAAAAAAATAAATAAATGCACACACAAAAGAGGAAATCAAAGCGGGCAGGAATTGCTCACATGTTGCTCCACAATGACAGGATTCACTAGTGAATGTGGTGCAGGAGGTGTTACACACTTCGCCATCAAACGCATTTTCAATAGGCAAGGATTATCTCCTTTTCATAAAGGCAAAACAGGTCAAAGTGGCTCTCGGGAACAGCTCTTATCATGTCAGCTTGGGAAGCGGGGCGATGTAGCTTGGCGTGTTACTCCTTTCTGTCCTGTCCACGCGAACCCTCGTATCCGGTGACTTCTGCTGCCCTCTTTGTCACCCTTCATGCCAGGTAGAGAAGCGGGGTCCCGAGGGCAGAGACGATACGCCCTTTTGACTGGAAAAAGGCCACCGTGGAGGCTTGGTAGGGCCCCTCAGATACGACAGAGAGGTTAGAGGGCCCCAAACATGCAACCGTGTAGAGCCTGTCGAGCCTCTTTGGAAACACTCGTCAGCATGTTACCCTACTCTTAGAAAGGGCTGGGGGTCCCCATCTGCCAACTGGTACAAGCAGCGTGTTCATCATTTAGGGGCTAAACACCAAGATGCACAGCCGTACACACAAGCTACGCCCATATGAGCATGTGCTCTTATGTATATGAACTTGTACAACCAAATAAACACACCCACTTACAAACACACACACGCATTCTCAGTCAGGATGTATCCCAGAACCCCCTATCCAGAGCCACTGTTCAGTGCTGAGCCCTCCAACCTCAGGGTGAAGCCCCTGCCAGTTCACCTGCCAGGGCTGGACAAGCAGAGCACTTAGCGCCCCAGAAAGGCCACCATCACCCCCACCCATCCACACCCACTGCGCTACACGGGGTCAAGGAGGCTTCACCCACGCTCCCCATTCCCTCCCTGCCCAGCATCGCCCCGTGTGTCACCCATTCGCACGCCTCGACAGCCCACGTTCTTTAAGCCGCTCAGAGTGTAAATGCAACATTTGTGAGAGGTTACTTCCTGCAGCTTCTCATCTCATTGCCAGTGACATGTTAAAGGGTACTTCTCTCAGAGTCAGCTGGTATTTTATGCTGTCAGATCTCAACTAAAAGAACGCCCAAAATGAATCACTGACACAATATAAATCTTTATTATACTCCTGCAGGATGTGACACTCAGCATAAACAAGCACTGTAAGACAACATGCTAATTTCATAAAATTTTAGGGAATCAAGACAAGCAAACCGGCATATGAAATGAACTGTCAAAAGCTTTTGATTAAAATTAATGTGTGTGTGTTCTACAGTACAAAAAAATAGGCAGGATTATAATAATCAAATGACTCCATCTGTGTGGCTTTCAAAGCCAGAATTCGCTTCTTTAACTGCGGTGTTTATATCCTCCCGCTCCCCCGCCCACCGTACTAAACTAACTGTTGCTGCGTGCTTCATGCTGTGCAACATTGCATTGCTAAGAAGAAAGCTTGTGACTGAGAAGAAGAGGCATGAAAGAGGGAGAGGACTGAGATGGAAGAAAGATATCCACCCTGGGAATGCAAGCAAACAAGAGGATGTGGCCACTTTTTCTCATGACCCCTTTGATGGAAAAAAATCTCCTGTTCTTTTCTTTTTAAATTTCAGCTCTCATCAAAATTGTCATTAATCACTTTGCGCAAGCAGGATGGTTTTATGGGGAATTTGACCTGGTTAATTGGAGTTGTGCATTACAAGCCAGTTCCACATAACTAAGACTGATGGGTTTGTGTGAAACAACTTCTATACACTTTTCCGTTTAGAAATCCTATATTGATTTAACTGTGACTCATCTTAAATGCTACACTACACTGGCATTCCAACTTTTCCTTTTCTTCCTGGGAGGAATTCTGTTTTTTTATGTAGCAGTTTTACGATGTGAAAACACAAAAGCTTGGCATTTTTTGTTATGAATTAAAATCTTTGAGCATGCTTCTTCTTGCTTCGTTCAAACATTTTTTTTTTTTTTTTTACATATCTATGCAACAACTTTACTGTTTAATTTTAGTAGTCTTGTTATATTTAGCATTTGGGGAATTAATCGTTTTTATCCATGAAGCGAAATGAGAAGACTGGTGTCACATCATAAACATGGCGCTACGGCCGCCCACCAAACAGCTTAGCTTAACACAAACACTAGAAACCACGGGAGTCAGTGTTGCTGTCACTGTGAGGCTGACCTATCAAACAGCATAGAAGAGAGGTACTGCTGAACAGAACCAGGCTAACCCTGCCCTTATGCTTGGCTAAACTTGTGCTACAGTCACACTCAGCAAAACAGTGATTGGACAACACAGCATGGCCAGAATTATTGCGACTGTGTGCAATAAACTGTCTCCTTCCCTCTGACATGGTTGCTTTGAAGATGGCGACCAGGTCTGTGTGACCACTGGCGGTGAGTTGCTTTCTTCAAAGTGAGTTTGGTTTGCCAAGATGGTGATAAAGTGGCTATCAGTTTGGGACTGAATGGCTTCAAGTTGGTAATTTAATTTATGATAATACAGCAATTAACTGTTATTAAAAAAAATCAATCCTTCAAAAATTGAAGGTCTGTTGCAATTCTGTTGCGGTCCACGTACTCAGAGTCCAGCCAGAACTTTACAGAGCTGAAGCAGAGATTCCTCAACAAATAGCGGCACAGTTGCTGAGGGATGGTGATTTAATGCCTGAATGACACAGGCTTTCAGCAACCTTTGCATTTTCAGGTTTTATATAGGAATAAAACCTGTTGACTGCAAATTGTTCTTATATGCACAGTCTGATTCAGATTGATTACAACCTGTTGTCAGTCTCCATTTATAAATAAGACAGCAATTATTTTCATACATTTGCCAGTCTGTTTGAGACAGGAGTAGAGAGTTTTGAGACAGGCCGCCACCCACCAGGCAACCTGTCTGTCCCACCTGTCCCACCAGCACTCTACAGTGACTGAGCCATAACTGATTGGTACTGTATCTATGTACCAATGTAAATGTGAAAATGTTTAAAAAGAGCATCTCTCTAAAGGTTGATAGATCTCTTTGCTTTTTTCAAGGCAGATAGATAGCAGCAATGCTGTAGATTGCGGTTTGATCATCTTGTGCCATTCAACTAGGCTGGTGCAAACGTGTGGGTTTTCTGAGCAGACTTTGGTGTGACATGGGTGGGGGTGGGGACCTCCAGATTCAGAAGGGCAGATTGAGGATGGTGATTGCCTTTGGGAAGAAAGTGTTGTGGCAGGTGGTGGAGCACTCGTGCACCAGAACTGTCTTCCGGAGGGTAAGATCTCAAATAAATGCTTGTCTGGCCAGAAAGGGCCAGCAGTAGTCATCTTTTCTTTGCCCCTTTGCACTAACACCCCACAGTTCTTTGAGGGAATGACCGGACAGCAGTGCTGAAACCTCTCAACAACTCTAATGACATCCTCCATTGTCAAGAAGAGGTAGGTAGTTGATGTAGTTCATGTTCAGTAGTGGCATGTTAGCCAAAGCAGCTGAAGGAAAAAACATCCTGTGCTGTTTCTTGTTAATCACATCAGAGATGTTTGCAACCTATTTAATGGTGTTGCAGATGGTGGTTCCCTAGAAACCTGAATGACTCTGTTATGTTCACAGTAGTGCCATTTGGGCCTGGGAGTTCTCCTGGATGTCAATCCTCACCTCCACCATCTGGACAGTATTAAGATTTCTTATTGCACAGCAAGGCGGCATTCTGCCCCCCGCTTTGTGCGCCTACGAACCCAGAGGTAGTGATGAAATCTGCAGCTAGACACAGTACAAGTTTGATGAAATAAGAAGGATGATGAAAAGAACCTCAATGAGAACTTGTGATTTTTCAGAAAATTTGCCATGCACAATTATGTTTTTTCCTATTTAAACAAACACACACAATAAATATGAAGTACATAAGTTCTTTATAGTCAAGCACTCTTAAGTACAAACTTGTGAAACTTATCTAGAAAGCCATCTTTCATGTAGCTACAGTGGTTCACTCTGTGTGCTTTTAAGATTACCTTTTATATCTTTTCTTCTTAGCTTGTATGTAAAGCTGGTTTTTCTCAGCCTTTTATCAATATATTGTATAACACAAGGCACCCAGCAAAAGCAGAGAAGTGAATTGTCCTCACGGGACCACGTTGTATAAATTGTGGTTGAATAGAATCAATTAATCAGGTTGTTGCTCAACTGACTCGTACGTTAAAAATCACTCATTGGCAAAGCCCAGGGAACCCAATGTGGAAAAAACCCACTGTCTCCACTGATTTATCATAAGGTCTTATTCCTTTTTTTATCTCCTAGGGGTTGCAATAGATGCTGGGATACTTTATTATGTATAACTTTTTGAAACACTAATTAAAAAGTAATCCACACTGGTAAAAGTAACACACAGTAAAAGATATGAGGAGAAAAGCAGACGGAAGGTGCTAATCTCTTTGGTCCACGGTCGCAGCAGACTCGTTTCTAAACTGCCTGGAAGAATATTATCCCTGTCTTTCTCTTACATGTAGTTTTTTTCTTAACACAATCCAAGCCCCAGGGACAACTGAAATTGCACCAACCTCATTTACATGACATGTATTGGTAAATCCTAATACATGAAGAAAAAAACTACCTGTTTTATTTTTTCCGAAAGCAGTTTCTTTCCTGTCTGCGAAATAATCCTTTATCTTTAACACTTAGAGGGCGTAAAGCAAACAAAAGGGAGAATCAAAAGTAGGATGTCAGGATAGCGGGCATCAGGCCTGGCTGGGTGTTAGAGAGACGCATTGCATTGCTCTCCTGATCTGTCTCAGCTGACAAAAATCTTTGATGAATACAGGTGTAGTCTATACAGTACACAGAAACGCGAACACCCCTCGCACACCTAATTAAAACAACAGCAATATGGTATAGAGTAGAAAACGGGTCCGAAGGGAGACGGCCTGCAAAACACGCAGTTTCGTCCATGTTGTTGTTTATCATATTCATATCCATTGTTCCCCCAGTGCTCCTTCCTCTTGTTTTCTGCGCCCTCTGGTTCTCCATCTTCTGCTCAAGATTAACTTTCCAATCTTTTCTTTCTCTCCCTTCGGCTCTGCCCTCCACTAATTTACCCTCCAACCTGCTGCTTTTGCCATGTACAATTACAAAGGGGAGTGCTAGTTAATGCGCACTAATAATGTTCAAGCTGAGAAGGTTTGTCAGTAATAATTACTTCCCGCAGAATGAGTTATAGTAGTCACAATATGTGTATAAATACCTACTGTTGTGCTGCGTAATTTACAATTTCCGATACAATGTGATTGTCTCCTGGTGCTAACCTAATCATTTTGTTTTGTGTGTGAAATTTGTCACAGGTGAAAATGAGGAGTGAGGAGAAACAGAAACATCAGTGCAGGGGTGTGTCATCGTAGATTCATGTGAGAAGTGAAAGTAAATTAATCCTACGTTGCAATGACTTTCATTTCATTATAATAATTTGAGTGTTTACATGCAGCAACAATTACCAAACTAAGTCTCACCACAGGTACAAAAAACTCTTAAAAACCACAGAAGAAAATGTGCGATGACACACCCCTTCAAAGTGGATCAAATTCCAATCTTAGATTGCCTCCTTGGATAATGTGGAAATATTAGAGAAGCCTTGATCTAAAATGGAGCATGGAAATGAAGTGATAGAGGGAGCCCCGAGGACAGGCAGCAGACACAGCGCTGGGCCAGCCATACATACCTCTGGGAGGCTGCAAGCACAGCCTGCCTCTTCTATGTAAATGTCCCATTCCACACATTAGTCATACTGCCTTCACCGTACACTAAAGTGTGCTTCGCCCATCAAACTCTGCCTGCCTCCCTCGAATGTTCCACAGATAAACCCTAGAGGCCCTTTCTACCCCTCTACCACCCCCACCTCCAGGACCACAGAGTGGCTGATTGGTTAGATACCCCAGGTAAATGGTGGAAAACCTAATGGGATACTTGAATGCTGATGTCAGGGAATTTCTGATAGGGGGAAATTGATAACGTCTGTGAAAAATATATCTAGATAAAGGCTATTATCTATTTATTTTCATCTAAGTCTACTGAATGAATCTGTAAACATAATTTTAAACATTTATATAGCAACAAGCAGTTATTTTCTATGTAAAGATGGGAAGTAAAGGTAAAGGTAGACAAAAATGAAGTAACACTGCCTCTGTGTGTGTGTTGTAACCCCACATTTGAAAGGGTTTTAAAGTTGCAAAGTGCAGTTTGGGGCATTCAACAAAACAATAAAGCATTTTATTTGTGTTCTTTATCAAATCTTGTCCTTTTGTTGCTGCTCTTCTCTAGTTTCTCTTTCACTGCGTGCCTCCTCTACTCAACGCAGGTCTGAGTGTGTCACAAGAATTATATATATATAGATTATTTAGCAGTAGATTATAGATTGGGTATAAACAATGAACATAGTCACCCTGTGGTTTATACATGAACATATCTGGATGAGAGCGTGGACACAGGGAACTACGAGCTAATGGTAGCATGGGTGGGCTAGCTTGGTTAGCTAAGTGTAGGAGTTAAAGTGAAGTAGGTGGAGGAACCTAAAGTTTTGTTGTAGCAGAGAGATGAGATATGACTCACTCAGTAACAAGTCATGTTACAATTTCCCGCCTAGTAGATTTGACTTCAAACAAATGTCAAGGACATATATAACAGGAATAACTACTTGGCTGTCAGTGTCTGTGTCCGCAACTAAGTATAAATATAAATGAACTTTAATTTCAGTTGTCAAAAAGTAATGAAACCTGTCTGTACAGAATATTCAGTCCAATCTGATCAAATCTGTCCAAAGGTTTATATCCTACTAGTACCTTTATTTCTGCTAAATGATCTCAATAATTTCAATTCAGATCTAAGTGACATGCCTCTCTTTAATAACATCACTGTTGTTACCAAGACCAAACTTAGCAGTGACACCACAGACTGCCTTTCACCAGTGCAACGTAGTCCATCACTGTAAATTGTACCATGACACTGCAATCCACCCAGTTTAGCACTTACTACCCAGTATAAGCTTCAGTATAAACAGTATAACAATTTTTTTTAGGTTTTTTTTGGTTGTTTTCAAACTCTTGAGAATATGAAATATGCAGATAACTTCACATCACTTATTCATGAGCAATCCTTACCTCTGAAACAATCTCTCATCTTCCTCTCCTGTCCTCACTCTCTCCATCTCTGGGAGCGAACTTATCACACACAAAAACTTTTCTTCTTCACTGGAAAAAATAGCCGCTGTACCTGTAGCTAGCAAACGGACTGTGTGCCAGACTGTACAGAAATAATCTGTGTGCCATATATCTCAAACTGTTAGAAACTTTTGAATTTGAAAATATTAATAAAAATGCTCTGTATTATAAAAGGTTACTCCGCTTGTGCTTGTGTCTTGTAGAGCTAGCTAGTTGCTGATGAAGTTTGCTAGCAGAACTGACATCGAAACAACACATCACAGACCTAAATGTGTCTGTGGTATCAGCTAAAAGGACCACCAAGTTCCAGCACATGGAAAAATAAACTATTTGACAGTATTTTGTATTACAAATTTAATTAGGTGGTGTTCTCTTTTCCAGTTACTTCTGGCACAATTTAACCCCTGCCAGGGTAAATAGAAGGCTAATGCTAATGTTGACTAGCAAAAAACAAAAGATATATAAAAAAATAAACATACCACCAGAATAATTAAACAGCTGACTGAAGAGAATATCTGAGGAGCAAATGGTACATCATCATTTATGCTTATGTCAAAGCTACAGAGGTTGGTGCTTGGGTGAAAAGAGAGGCAGATCAAGTAAAGATATCATTACTACAGGTGGCAATGCATTATGTTACTGCAGCTGTTATAAAAACTTCCCCAGAATTGTTAATTTGCCTAAGAAGTCAACACCAAACTCTCAACTCAAGCTGAAAAAATTGTAATGAAGTAAAATGAAGTAGGAAGAAAAATGGAAACCTCTCTGGTTGTAAATGAAATGTAAAGGGGGAAGAAAGGCTGATGTACCTATAGGTTTTGGTCTAGAGCTTCAGGACTTACAGATGTGTTTTTATTTATTTATTTATAAAAAACTGTGTTTAAAAAAGGTGACATAGTTATGATAGAAGGGCAGATTGGACTGTTGGGAATGAAAATTGATCCTCAAGTCACTGACTATTGATTACCATCACTATTGACTTTAACACGAGTGTTGATATGTTTCTGGTTTGAATGTATCGCCATTCAAAGAACATCTAATTACATATTATGAAGCCATTGAGCCAGCAGCAACACACCAGTCCCATTAGCACCCTAAATCCTTATGAGCGCCAAATGTATGGGCCTGCCTCAATGTGAAGCCCTGTGCTATAATCATCAGTCCCTGCTTTTCCCTACTCTGTTTCTATTGTTGAACGACGAGATCTGGGCTAAACTGGCTAATTTATTCCGCAATTAATTGGTCTCGGGTTGTGTGCCTGATTAAAACCTGTAATCGCTTACAGGGGGGAGGGAGGAGACTTGGGGCTGGGGGTGCTGCTGCTAACAAAATCACTGTATAAGATGTCTCACTGTCCACCCAGATCTCCACTCAGAGATCACATTTTCAGCCTTTATTGCTTCCACTGTTAATACATTTAGAATTTTTTAATGCTGGCTGCTATTATGTACACAGTATTGTTGGAGCTTTCAATGCTTTACAGTGCAAATAAAGAATATTCAGCACAAGTGCTTCTAAAAATACAACACCCACAGTAACTTTGAATAAAGCACTCAGTGGTATTTTTATTTTAGCTTGTGTCACTAGTGATCATAATCTTGCTTAGTTGGATGTGCAAATGCAACAGTTTGCTAAAACGCTCAGTACAATTCAGATTGTTCTTGCTGCCCTCATGTGGTTAAAAAATCTGCTGATGCAGCTTTAAACTTGTGATGTAGTTCTACATCAAATGCATTGATGGTCTGACAAGGAAAGTGATCCATTAATGACTTAGGTTCATGCAGTTTCAATTTGCATGAGATGATCACTCAGTATAAATCACAACTGGACAACCAGTAACTCGATTGTCTAGCTTTGATAAATACTATGTAATTATAACACTCAACAGCATGCGATTGGCCAGCTTCTACAAGCTTCAGCCACTCAGGGTCACGGGCAGTGCTTTGCTTTTCTTACAGTCTTCTAGTATTTCCCTAAAGGCCAAATCGCCTGTTGTGCTGGTCAGACAGAGGTAAGGTGATTCAGCCTATTGCTATTCTAATCAGGCTCTATATATGCTGGACTCTTGGCTCCAGATCTCCCCACCACATTCATGTCATTAAATAAATAATGAAAGATATGTATTATCTATCACTCCATCCGACAAGGGATCGGCTATGTATTATGTATTACCTTTTCTAATTTATTCATTAAGACAAAACGAAAGTCTTGTTAGCCTCATTCCTAAGACATGAGCCCAAGTCATGCTATACTCCACTGTGATACACTCCTATTTATATACTGCCACAGAGGACTCCCAGGCTGTTAGCAGCGTGAGCGATAAGTCCACCAGTGATTAATTTAATTATATGACCAAAGGGGGGAAAACACATTTATTCATTTATTTGGTGATTATTCTTTCCTTGCAAGCATGTTTTTTATTGTCAGAAAGGCGAGAATTATTGTAAGAATAACATACAAAAGAAAGTTAGCTTAGCACATTCTGTTTTTATTCCATTTAAATATGAAAATATTAAAATCTTTTTTCCTCTACAAGTTGTTTTTTTTTTTAGAATTTTGGGAGACTGATACATTCTGTTGTTTTTGTTATTAGTACTCAACAGTGCATCTTTATGCAATGAATAGATTAGAAGAGGAGTGTTGTAGGAAGAAAATGAACTTAATTACTCTGCATATACACTTTAAGGGTGCTTTAGTAATTTCATTTCAGTCTACTTAACAACTCTGCTTGACTGTATTTCAAAGGGAACTGTTGTGTTCTGTACTCTGCATTATTTATTTTATAATTACACTGACAAGTTACAATTTTAGACCAAAATCTTCCACACCGAACCAAGTAGTCTGCTTATTTAAAAAACATATTAGATTAGAAATATTACGTATATTAATACTAATAATAATTAGCAAATTCTGAATATGTTTTAATTTGAAGATTCTAATTTTGATCTTACTTCAAATTTAGATTTAAATTAACTTAATGAACCATTTGAATTCTTCATAGTACTTTGTCATTGGTCACACTTGTACTTATTACGTATAGTTTCGTGCTGTAATTGGGACATAACAGTTGTTTCTTCCTTGTGTCCCTTTTGTTTCTGCGAAATCCCCTCACCTCACACCCCCATCCACTCCTGTTCCCACACTCCTGCTCCACAGCACTACTGTGTCAATAAAATCCATAGTAGGTTAATCTCCCGCCAATGGAAACATGAACACTTTATCCAAAGCCGCATACGTTCCACACCCAGGGTCGATTTAGTGTATGTCAGGGGCGATATTAGCATTCATATTAGCCGCTCTTCCCATGTATGATATTCGTCATTGCCAGGCCTTTAGCACACCAACACAGTTCAGGGATGCTTATCTCATGAGCCATAAATTAGGGGATGAATTCCCTTCCAAACATCGGAGGCGAAGGATGGAGGATGGAGTCATTGTGCCTGCTTGGTGTTTTGACACTGTAATGACACATGTTTTACAATCACCCCCTTCCCCTTTTCATTCGGAGGAGTGGACCTGTCCGCTCCTGTTGGAGAGAAATGGGCCTCTCGGACATTACCGCCTCCTCCCACGGGAGACATAAATGAGCGGGTGGCAATAGGGGGAGACTGTAGGCAGAAAAAGAGGAAGGTGCGACTGGAGTTGGTCCAACTGAAGAAAGAGGGAGCGTGTACGTGTGTGTGTGTGCATGAGTATGTTTGGAGGTGGGGAGGGGGGTGTGATGGTGCAGCGAGAGAGAAGAGAGAAAGAGTGTTTGTTTTTAATTGCAACTGGGGCTGCTGCACAAGCACAAAGGTGCATCATTACTTACCTGACAGTGCTCCACAATCACAGGCCCTCCCTAATAAATACTCGTTACTAAAAACTAGAATATAAATAAAGTGAAGGTCACATCTGAGGAAGGCGTGATCTAGTCCAGTGGTAGGTGTCTTACCCATCAACCCAGCCTCTCCCTCTCTTCTTCTTCTTCTCTCTGTCTTACGCTCTTTCTCGTACTCTTTCTTGCTCTTTCTCTCTCACGCTCATTACAGAAGAAGCCATGCAGCGCTGGTTAGGAGAACGTGTGATGAGCCTTGGGAGATATATCCACTGGGAGGGAGAGAGGTAGAGAGAGACTGAAGGCGAAGGGGAATAGATAAAAAAATGCTGACTTGTCTTCAAAGGAGGCAAAAATAATTGAAATGGTGTGTGTGTGTGAGAGAGTGCGAGTGTGTGTTAACAGGAGGGGTGGGGTGAGGTGGAGGGGGGGAGATTGAGTGGCTCCATGTTCGAGTTGGTCATTAATTGAGGAGGAATGTGAAACACTGTGTGGTCCTCCGCCGACACCCTCGCTGACACACGAGGGGAGATTGATAGAGGAAACGGTGTGATAAAGATATGAAAGAAGGAAAGAGACGGGGTGGGTGGGGAGGTGGGGTGGGGAGGAAGTGAACAGCGAAAACATAATAAAGTGGAGGGAACATTGTTGGAGCGACTGAAACAAGGAGGAGGGGAGAAAGAGAAGGAGAGAGAGAGTTCAAAGTGTGCCTAGACTGAGTCCTGTCCTCGCCGTGTCCTTCCTCGAGCCCCGAGTCACGCATCGCTCATCTTGTCACATTGAACTCCAGATGCTCCTACCCTGGAGAACGCTCCGGCCGCGGCCATTTTTCTTCATTCTTGCTAACAATTTGGTAATGAAATATTGATTTTTAGTTAGATTCATATTGATGCCATTAGCTTTGCATTGATAAATCACGTTTGGCTGCTTGTCTAGCGTGGCAGAGCAAGAGCCAGGGCAGACAGATTACAATCAAAGCCACTGATGTGTTAATTTGATGGATATTTCCCCTCGCCCCCCCACCCTCTACCCACACCCACTCCTCTCTTCTTTCTCTCTTTCTTTCTTTTTTCTTTATGTTTGACTGCATTCCATAACATTGTGAGTTTTTTTTCTTTTTTTATTACAAAGCACCCTGCAAGGATATTTATGTCCATGTCCATTTCTCCTGAAATAGCCATTCAGCCGACCTGCCTGTGGCAACGCTGCACAGTCTTAAAGTCATTTCATCTCTGGACAAGACAAGGATATGAGGGACTGTTTCACACCCGTTGAGTCAAATGAGGACAGAAGAGGGCATGGCTATTTCTACACTTTGACATCAACAGAAAGACGCAACAGAGGCTCACAATTTATGAGAGGCCCCCTTTTTTCTTTTGCATGAGATAACCATAATCTCCGGCTGAGGGAAAGGATATGAATTTTATTCAGTTTTTTCAGTATTTATCGTCAAAAATATTGGCAATATATGTGAAAGCAGGAAAAGCAGCTCTCAGGGTACATTTTTTAAGGAGAGACTCGTTTAAACGCCTCAGAATCTCACGGCTCTCTTAAGTGTTTCACATACTAGGTTGGGAGGATATAACATTTGAGAAACATTAGAATCATTTTCCAGATTAGGGCGGTTTTTAAATGAGTCTCCTGCCGCAGCTTCGCCTTCCAACTGCAATATGTGTCTGCACACAGTCATCTTAATGAAAGGAAATGATGGCGTTCACTTTAATGACGTGGAGTTCAAGGACTGCTTATTGTTCCAGAGAAAAGCCATCTTTTTTCACGGTAATATGAGTCTTTCTTTTCCATTTTTTCTTTTTTTTCCACAGCGCAATTTCATTTTGAGAAACAGACACCGAAGGTTAAACGTGTTATATAGGTTGTCAAAATATGAGAGAGAACCCAGGATGTGAAACAGATATATTGATAACGTCCTCCTGTGCAGTTACCATTGTTTTGATAATGCTTCATCTCAACTTTTATCTTTCCGGGTGATTATGCAAAACAGAGTATAGTCCTAATTATCACAGACACATGAGCCACTCTGTTTCACTCTAGTTATAAAGCAATCCTGCTGCAGATGATCAACATGACTTCTGCCTTCGACATCCAGCACACATTTCTCCGTAGCTTTTTAAAGAAATGAACCAATGACAATCCAATTTACAGCATGTTTACAGTGTGTGTCATAAAGCAGCTCCCCGTTTACATTTATCCTCTAATTTAGTGCTCTGCATGGAGTGAATCTCCCACATGCTACTTCTCCAAATATTTTGGTTCAAATGTGATTTTGTTTGATAGAATGACAATAACTGGTATTAAAGGGAGGCAGATGATTCCCAGACGTCTGGGGTGCTCTGACATTTACTCGAAACACAATTAAACCCCAGAGTTATGGCTTCTTTAGGGTTCCACGCGTTCCCTTTGATCCCATAGTGCCCTCATCCCCTGTCATGGATTATAGGAAAAAACGGGCTATTTGGGGAAAGGCCAGTCAGGTCCAAATGGGGCTGGTGGAAGAACGCAGGCTCCACTGGCCTCGGAGAGAGCTTCAACAAATCAACAGTTGAACTGGCTGCCCTCCAGTTTGGCTCCGACCTGGTTGATACGCGGTTGTCATTCTTTGAAATAACGTTGCCGATAACAAGGGAGACCTAGCAGCAGTTGATCTAATGATGACCTATGGGGGAGTCGTTTCTGTTTTGGAACTCCACCTAAAGTTGGAGCTCTCTTTTGACATTGGACAAGTGTCTTCCCCCCACAACTGTTATGATAGGTGCTAAATTTCCGCCCTGGCCAGATTCCCATCACTCCAACAACTTCCATCAAGTCCAAGAAGCTCTCTGTGCTCCTCATTGATTTGGCTTAGAGTCCCCACCTCTCTGGAGAAATAGCTCCAGCTCAGGAGGATTTACTATTGATCCCCACTTCCTGTGAGATGATATACCTTCATCCACACATGCACGCATTCAGTCTCGATTTTACCCGCAAGGTGTGCAGTGCAGATATAGCGAGAATATTATAGAAGAACAGATGGGCTGTGAGGGGAAAAGTTTGTCCGAGTCATGCAACTGTGCGAGAGAGCGCCCCTTGTCCAACTAAGAGCGAAAGAAACACTGAAATTTGGATTCTGTTTGCTTTGATTGATGAGCCTTTATCTTGCGCTGCCCTTTAGTGTATTGTACGACCAAGCCCTTTATTACTTTAATGCCTTTCCAGTGATGTCATCCTGAGGTCATGCTTAAATAGGAGCTGTCAGTGGCTGTTTGATTGGCACAGGCACCGCTAAGGCTCGACCAATGGCGGAGCGCTGTGGCAGCTGGTTGTCATGAGAATGGGCAGGCAGGGGAGGGGCTTTGTTAGTGCCTCAGCCATGCAATGGAATCGATATCTACCCCCTGAGGCATCGCTGTGTTCCCTCGACCAGCCAGCGGAGAGAGGACAGCAATGCTCACACTCACTTCAGAGCTCCAATACTACAGCTCACAGTCACTAAATGAGAGGGAGAGGGGGGAGAGGGGGAGGGGAGGGGGTCTGAGGAGAGAAGACAGAGCAGTCAAACATTTCAGGGCCCGCCATTCCAGAGTAATGAAGCATAGCAAGAGAATATACCCCTGCAACATTTGATAAAGATGGGCTGACACACCAGTCCAAATAGGTTCCTCTGTACGCCGGCACATGTCTATCCATCACCGGTCTGCATTACAGACAGGAAGAAAAGAAGGGAGGGCAGTAAAGGGAGGGGGGTGGGAGGGGGGCAAATAGACAGGCAAAAGAGAGTAAAAACTGACTGACAGTGAGAAAACAGGTGGGGAGGCAAAGGGTGGATAGAGAGAGGCAGGGCGAGAGAGAAGATAAAGAGCGGGAGTCGGTGTATCCTTGGCAGCTGGTGGATCCTATCAAGGCCGATTGGTTGGTGAATGAGGCTCGGGAGGCCCGTGTCCTTGTACCCACTGGTTTGTTTTCCGTTCACTCCCTCACTCCTCTCCTGCAGCGAAAGACAATAAAGAAGCGAATGAGTAAACGTTGCACATTTTACGTCCTCATCATCCCTGCACTCTGTCTCTCCATCTGTTACTCCCTCACCAGTGTCATAAAAGAAGGGAAGATGTAACAAAGCAAGAGAAGAAGGTGGAGAGCGGGGGAAACAGCGGTTGTGTTGTGTGCCTGGAGTCACATTTTGGGAAAAGTGTCCGTCGGGTTAAGCTGTTGACATGAACATTTGCGGTATTGGCGGGGAGAGAATAAAAAAAATTTGAGCTTTGTCTGATTTCTGATACAGGGGGACAAAACGATAATGGTCCTGACTGTTGTGCAACATCATAATGATAGAAAAACTGTTAAGATGATAGAGTCAGAGCTGCACTCATTCAGTGAGGAACAGCGGTGCTTTGACCTAACTTCAAACATAACAGGATTAACAGGTATCATGTTTACCCTGTTCATCATTTCTAGTTCAAGAACTTGGCATGACAATCATTATTAATTAGCACTGAACAGAGTACAGCTAAGTCTAATGGAAACAGTTCAAACTGATGGTTTTGCAAGTATTTGGTCAGAAATACTTACTTGGTCATGGCCTCACCCCCAACTGGTAGTGACACATGGCTTCTGCTCCCTAAGCCTGGTTCTGCCAGAGGTTTGTTCCTGTTAAAAGAGAGTTTTTCCTTTCTCACTGTCACCAAGTGCTTTCTCAAGGGAGTCATTTGATTACTGGGGTTTTCTCTGTATTAATGTAGAGTCTTTATCTTACACTATAAAGCGCATTGAGGTGACTGTTGTTTTGATTTGGAACTATATAAATAAAATTGAATTGAATTGAAAAAAATCCAAAGAATTATGGAAAAATGCAGCTACTGGGAACACATGAAATATTAGGAAGTCAGTGACATTATAACATTAATTCTGAGGAGGTTACGTATCTGCAATTAATTCACATCAACAAATGTATTTGATTCAAAATTATGAGTTTCATAAAAATGTCACTTTCGACTAAAGTGACTGGGATTTGCGCTCTGGGGACCGTGGATGTCATGGCACTTGAAACAGTTGTTGAACCAACTGACAGACTGGCATTGCCATCCCTAGAGGCATGCAGCT
This sequence comes from Oreochromis aureus, assembly GCF_013358895.1. NCBI lineage: Eukaryota > Metazoa > Chordata > Actinopteri > Cichliformes > Cichlidae > Oreochromis > Oreochromis aureus. The sequence goes on from NC_052952.1 coordinate 12,544,741, forward strand.
GGCATGATTACACCAAAGGGAACCCTTAAGAAGATGGTGCTTGGATTATTTAAGTAATAATGACCTTTAACCTTTGTCGTTTTTTTGTCAGCAACCTGAAGCCGGTAAAACGTTAACTTAGGTTCTTTTCATTGTTAGAATAATCCCAGCTTTCCCCGTCTAGTAGTCACTGTGGCCTCTAAATGACCCAAACAATAGCACCATATTTCCTAGTCTCTGACTAACCTGACAGGGGGACAGGAAATATTCTAATTTTAGATTATGTTTGCTGCGCTGTCAGGTTTGGTTTTGACTTCAGAATGAGCCTTTGTCAAACTTTTCCAGTTGAAATGAACTGACGCTCGGCTCATTTGTATGTAGCGCTGTCTTCCATCGATACACATCTGTAAGTATGGGGGTTGCGTAAGCCAGAAATTTCCTCAGCTGGTCAAATAATTGTCGAGTCAGTTGGTATTGATCAACACACATAACAAGCCCCTGCTGGCATATCATGGTTGTTTTATGCTGCTGGACAGTAAAAACTTTTCTTTTTTGCTCCTTTCAGCAAATTCATTCTTTTCGGAGACACGGTGTTACTTGGAACCGTGTAAACAGTGCGACAGAAAAGAGAGAAGAGACAAATACAACAAATAAGCCTTGCCATAACATAACACAACATGGCTGTGTTTCGTCCCCAGGAGGTTGTATACGGAGGCCCGCTGCCTGCTGGCTGGCCAGGTATGCTGCTTTGCTCTCAAGTCTTGGGGTGATTAATGAAATCTTAACGGCAGGCCAGACACAAATATTCATCACCTGGCTGCCCCTATTGTAATGCATGTGGAGAAGCCGGAGTGTGACAGAGGAGAGGGGAGACGAGAGCCGGCCCAGAGACAAAACACAACATGGGGCACAGGGATTATTACCAGGCCCACGGAAACAACGCTTTTTGTTCTCCTCAACAAAATGGAGGCATTTGATTTATGGACAGCCAGCATCTGTTTGGAGCAAGGGGAGACACAGATTCATGTCTGCTATTATGGGCTGTCCATGTTGCTGGGGTAAGAATCTGAAGGAGGAGGCGTTGGAGTTGGGCCGGATTTGTGGGGGGGCTGGACGCAGCCCTTAAGAGCAAGACCTTCTGGGAAAGTACACCATGTCAATTCCTTGTCGTGCTGTGAATCTGTGACATTGTAGCGTGTGGGTGAGGTGTTGTATTACGGCGTATATCACAAACAGATGTAGGCCCTATACGAGCCGCCCCGGGGGAAGGTTTTTTGGAAAGAGTGAAGTGTTTGGTGGGAGGCACTGAGAGGCAGACGCACACAAAGTTTTATAGACCGGCTGATAATGTGTTACCGAACGGAGCACGAGGGAGGATGAAATCTATCGTATCATCACTCCGCGCAATAAATACGACTTTGCGCGCGAGACTGATATGATCATTTTGATTGATGACATGTGCGCGAGACTTCCAAGAATCCCGTGTTTCGTGTGTCTGTGTGTATTTCAGCGTCTTTCAGAGGAGCAGAAGCAGAGGGACAAAGAGACATACATAAATACAGAGAGAAGGAATATAATAGCCAAGGAGCGGAAGTGAGACAGAGTGCAGGAGACAGTGAGGGAGATTGTGTGTCGGTGTGTGCAGTGTAGCATTGACTCTTGCATGCTCCCAGTGATAGATAGTGTCAGGTTAGGCTGCTCAGTGGCAGGTCTCACACTGTCAATGCTATGGCTGTGGGGAGAGCAGGGGCCTGAAATGTTTTAACACCCATCGCTGATCCCTGTCAACATACACACTAAAACGCACGACAACAGGCGGCGCCGGCTGATGCTCGCCATGTATACATGCACCTGTGTGTTTTCACGTGTACGCGACCCCCACGTGCTGGCGTGCAAAAGACACACACACACTTTGGGTTCTCATCCCGTCTCCTCCCCTGAAAAAATAACACTTAACATATCCAAATCACAGCCTTAGAAAACAATTACACCAGGCAAGGTTTTTTTTATTGTATTTGTTTTGTAGGGATCGGGGGGTTTTTTGTTGTTTTTTTTTCCCTCCAGGCAGCAACAGAGAAGAAAAAAAAGCCCTCATTGTTCCATTGTTCACATTGTGTCATTCTTTGCCTTGGAACAGCGATTGTTTGCTGCACAGTTAGGAACACAATGGTGTTCACATAAAAATGAGCCACTTAGCTCTCATACTAAATTAGCACTGCAGAGGAGAGTCAGGCTTTCCAAATTCGCTTATTCACATTTTCCGCTCCTTACCAGCCCTATAAAACCAGCCGCTTCTGCTGAGGTGGACAGAAACTGGTGACAGCCGGAGCGTACACTGTATCAGTACCCTGTGTTTTCATAGAGTATGAAAGGAGATATTCGGTTATACGGGGGTGAATTATATTGTCATTCACTATAATCGTTTGGGATCAAAATCTATAGCCTGTTTGAGAAAATATCTAAGAACAAAACATACTGGGGGGAGTGGGGGAGCACTCACGGTGAAGGTAGACATGTGCAGCTCAGCGCATGAAGTGTCACCGGTTTGCAAAGGAAGAGATGCCATGTTGCATTACTGCAGCTCTAAATCTGAAAAGTGGCCGTGAGGTGCTCCTGGTGACGAGTGACTGGAAAGTATTGTGTCATCTGTAAAGAAGAAAAAAAATGGTGTACAGGAGTGGGGCGATTTTTCCAGGCGCTGTTAAAAAATAGTTTTGCATGGGTGCCTTTGCTCTCCTGTTAGTAAAACACGTCTCGGAGCCCTCCCGCTGCCGTGACCAAGAATGAAGTACTCTCTTGGGCCAGACAAAATCAATTCCTCACTCGGGCAAATTTCCTCCTTGCCTGCTTTTTTTTTCTGTCCAGCTATTTGTTTTTAATGCTGGCATAGACTTATGGCTTGGGGAAGGCAGTTATGCCAAACAGTATAAACTGCACCGCCTGACAAACATTCAGAACGCCATTGAACTTTCATTCATTTTTAGAGGTGTCAGCCTCAACTTTCCAAGGCTTTGTTATGAAGAGGTACTGTTGTGAATTCCACCGTTCCTCAACTGTGGTGCACACCTGAGAATGCGCATTCGTCTATGTCTTTCCAAAGCCCGCATTTATCATTGGAATCTGTTTATTTGAATGATCCCCCACCCTGGATGAATTACCTAAGCCGGTACATGCACAGCATTTACAATTGATGGAGGGTTTTTTCCTGTGGGAAATCAGAGTCACTGATTCAGTACCCAGCATCCCCATTAAATCAAGTGTAATCCTATGTTAACCACCTAACGCTTGTTGGTACAACACCTCACTTACAACACTTATCATTAATCCCACTTGCTCATTCAATCATAGTGTACGTGTTGATTTTATTATTTTTTTTATTTTATAAAAAAGCTTTCAAATACAAACAAATATATTTTTCCCACTCCTCTTTGTGATCCTAAGGATTGGCGCGTGATTAAGAAATGATTTAAAAGCCATTTCTTTAAGCTGTATGTAAGGCAGTCCGATTCAGCAGCCAATTTATAGCCTATAGATTTGAAATATGGAGTTAAACATTGGCACAAGATTGAGACCATTGTACTGAGAGCAATCCACCCCTCCTAATAACATAAAAATCCCCTTGCGAGCAATCATCTTTGTGTACTTGGCCAGAGTTGGTTTCACACGGTTTTTGGCTCCTCCTCCTCTCTTTTCTGTGTCGATCTGGAGTGATTTCCATGAGAATCAACTTAGCGATTAATCACAGTGTTCCTGCACTCCCAGATGTCATTCAGGGCCTTTTAAAGACATCAGTGCGCTGTGATGTTTATGGGAGGAGATATAGGCTTGGCAGACCGGCTCAGAGACCCTTGTGGAAGCTCCCAATGGGACACTCATGCAGCCAGTCAGTTACTACTGTCCTGGATCATCCCAAGCACAGTCACGGCAATCAAAGCCAGAAATGACAGACAGTTGTGGTCAATTCCTGACTGGAGATGTTTACAAAAAGTTTGCAAAGCTAATCCCACATTTATACTTTATTTTGTTTACCCACATGTGCTGTACTTCATTTGCTTAAAATCGAGTCTGAAATTTCAAGAAAGTGAAACTTTCTTCACTTAAAATAAATCAGAATCTTGTAAAGAGTTGAAAGATTAAACTGTTTCAGTCAGTGTTATCTATATGCACAGCCTATTTCAACCATTTGTCAGTGCTGCAGCAGCACTAATAGTCTGCTATCATTTTGCTTCTTATGGCGATTTGCGTGCAGCTATACTTAGTGCACATTTTATTTTTGCTGAAAACACTTTACACACTTTACACGGCAAATTATTCTCCATGTGCTGCCTTTAAAAAACATCACACATGATAATATATACGTTATTACGAATTAACATATTTTCATTAAAAAAAAACATACAGGAGTCATTAAAACGGCTGATATTTTAAAGGCAGATAAGCTTATGCAGGAATTTCCCGTTTCACCTATACCCAAATGACACATTGCTGCGTTACCTGAAGCAAAAATAAAGGAATAAATATGAGCGTTTTTTTGATTCCTACATCAAACAACGTGACTGCCACCCCAGGAAGTACAGACAAAACAAGCGAAGTGAAATTCCCCTGCATCGACTGAGCTAAAAGGTTAACAATCCCGAGCTCTAACAGGTCCCTGATAATGAAAGGGGAAAGCGCAGGCTTCAAGTGACGTCTGACTGAAGGTGGTGGGTGGAGGGGTGAGCTCGGTTTAAAGAGTCTACTGAAGTCAAAGACGTGTTAATAAACAGTTATGGAGAGCCCCAGGGGTGGGGGTGCTTTGGGGTCGCGGGGATATAAGGAAGCAAAGAAGGGTGAAGGGATTGTGTGTGCGTGTGTGGGTGGGGGGGGTGGATGGAGCGATGCTGGATGGGGATGGGTGGGGGGGTCAGGATCATGGTAGTCAAACTGCTGTTTCCTCCTGGGGAGAAGAAAGGAGTTAATGACACCCTAGAGCTTCCCACCCCCACCCGCTGCTCCTCCCTCTCCTTTATGGAGGGTGAACGACACACACAAGCCCTTTCGGAGGTGAGGAGGCCGGGGAGACAGCCATGCCGTCCCACCGCCCCACTAGCAGGAGGCTTTAACAAAAAGGAAGGATGAGGAGGAGGCGCGATAACTGTGATTATTATTACTAAATATAATATAAAACAGTCAGTGCGGGGGCACAGTGAACGGGATCCGCCCCTCCGCCCACACGCTCACTATTGAAAACTCTGTTGAAGATGCCGGGGACAGGTTTAAAGACAGCGCCTTTTCAATGCCAGGGGAAAAAGGGAGGGGTTAATGAGGGGCTTGGAGAGGGAGCTTATGGCAGGGTGGGGGAGAGGGGGTGAGGTGAGCGGGGCAGCGGGGAGGGACGCCTGGCTGCCACGGTGTCAGCGGAGGAGACAGCGGAAACAGACCTGGAGACAAAGCTGAGACAGGCGTACAGCGAGCATGGCTTCTCCCCCACAAATGAGGGACAATCAGCAACAAATATGTCACCGTGTTTTGGAGTTATAATTGTAGCTTCCTCTTTTGGCCAGGAAGTGTAATTTTTGAAAAGGTGAGGCGCATCATTTTTCCTAGTTTTGTCAAAAATGGGAGGCAAGGGTGTCGGAGAAATCACACGTGATGGAGGGGGGAGTAGCAAACAGCTTCCCCCTGTGCCATTTTGGAAAATACCAGAATGCAGTCGTCGGTGTGAGATGATGTTTTTCACTGTTTTCCTGCCTGTGACTTCATACATCATTTCCCCCCACAAAGTTTCCAGAAAAGTGGAGCAGTGGTGACAAAACAGCGAACAAGCAAAGTGACACAAAAAGCCCCTTCTTTTGATAAGCGGATAAAGGGATTCAGTAGCCCGATTTTGATGGAGTTGAGGTACAAAAGAAAAAAAGTGCAGTGGAGAAAACAGCAAGTCAAGGTCACTGAAATTCAGAGCAAAGACAGCAGCTAAATGCTGATGTCCTCTGAATAAAAGGGGTACTGCGTATGGGACAGTCCAGGCTGGAGTCCCAGGACTATAAATCCCTCTTCTCCTTGTCCAAAATTCATTAATGGCCACACAAAGTGGCCGGTGAAAACCAGATGGAGGGAGAAAAATGGGGGCATAGGTGTATGCGCTGATGTTGGGTAGATCGAGGCCAGGTCGAGGGATAGAGGATAACTGGTTTGAATCCAGTGTAGTGTGAAATTATAAAGCGTTACCTGCTTTAATTTTCCAAATACAAATTAAATCCTCAGTAAGCTGACTTTAAATCAATAGTTTCATTTAAGAGGCCACGCGATTTAACAAAAATGAAAACTAGCTGGTCTGGTCAATGGAGCCGGGTCATAAATCACTGGGCTTTGGGAGGCAAAAAGCCGATTTGACTTGTATATGGAGCGGCTGGTGGCCAGGGGGGAGTGCAGCAGGGAAATGAACTCACGCTTTATTAGGACTCATATTGACCTGCCTCTCCTCTCCCTGCACCACCTCCACTCCCCGGCATCACAGCTTCAACCCTCCCATTAAAAACCCAAGACGTATTCAAGTGGAAAAGAGTTATTCTTAAATTCATATGCAACCCCTGAGTGAATCTTCTGGCGACTTTCTGATTTAAGAAGAAAAAAAAAAAAAACAAGAAAGAAGAAAACGAGAGAGCGAGAGACAAAAACAATCCAAACTTTTAAAAAAGGGGGGGAAAGGTAAAACTTGAATCGAACGTGGAAACAACAGAAACAACAAATGTATTGTCAAAAATGCAAGAAGACTAAAAAAAAAAAGAAGAAGAAGAAAAATCATGTCTCACCGGTGAGGTTTTTATTTGTACATCAGTTGTGCATGCCAACATCAAACATTTAATGTCAGCATTCTTCAGAGACGCAGACGAAAGGAAGAGAGATGCAAGGCCCACATTGTCATCAAACAATCAAACAGTCATCCGCTTCTCCAAACAGCTTGCAGCTCAGCTCAGCTGGCACCAGACACTCACATTACAATAAACATCTCTCCTAATGTTGTGCTTACACCATGCCTTGCTTACACAGACACAATGCACACAGACATAAAAAAATAATACTCTGTTTAATAGGTCGGCCTGACAGCTGGAAAATGGAAGTCAGAAGAAGGCGCGCGCACACCCACACGCTACGATCGGCACTAGCTGAAGTCACACTTGCCGTCGATACTTGGTCGGAGGATTATGGCGGGAGGAGGCCATGAACATTATGCCTGATTGTGAATGAATGGTTCCAAGTGCCACAATAAATCCATTATCAAGTTGTTATGTCATACTTAAATTCTCCCCCAAAGTGTTCCCATATATCTTGTCAGTGGTTCATTAGCCATTTGGACAGGTAAAGCTTTCTGAGTTCGGCCCGCAGCTGACCCCCACATTCTGCCTCTGTGTTCCACTTAAAAATAATGGACATCCCCTGTCCCGCATCCATCAATCACGCAGCGAGAATCCCCGGGAAAATAGTTTAGAGGGTTAGGAATTACAGTTACAGCAGCTTTCTGACTGGGGATAGATTAGCCAGGCATTAGCAGTGTTTCATTAACCTTGCGTTAAGTGACATCCTCGCATGATTAATGGACATTATTAACAAAAGGGAGATTGTATTTCCGAAAATGAACCTTTAGTGAAACGTCTGCTGCATTGTTAATAGGTTTGTTTATTAATCATTCATAGGAGAAGGCCTTCATTTCTGAGGTAGTGATACATAGAATGGCTATGAAGGAGACTGACAGCGGCACTGAGTGAGGGCTTGTGCCGAATACAAGCATTTGCTTTCACATGTTTGGATTTCAAGCATTCGGCAGTTTTACAAAGTGTTAGAAAATAGAGTTTAATCGAGTGCTGGACTTCAGTGTTTGAGGAATTTCTTTTTTTTCTGCTTTATGTTTCTATTGGCATGCATTTCGGGGGGGGGGGTGTTTCTCAGCTACAGTTACTAGTTTTCTGTTTAACCATTTATAATAAATACAAAATACAATTTTTAAAAATTACATTGGATAATTTCTGACATTTTTACCAGCTTCTTTCAGATTTGTTAGTTGTAAAGAGTTCTTCTTAATTAATGTCAATGTTTTTGATGACTACAGTACTTAAAAAATATCAGTATCCAAATATGAATATAGGTTTAGCTTACAGAACCTTGTTAAAGTAAACTACAGCTAAACCCACAGCAGCAAAAGTAAAGGTGCAACAGTCACAGTCGAATCATTTACATCCTTTAACTTGTGAAACTTTATCTTGCAAACACGAAGATGTTTTTGTATGTTGTGATGTATTTTAACATTTGAGATCAAAAAAGAAAACGTACAAGCACATCGCTGCAGCTTAGCAGACAAAGAGAAGAAGACCACCTATACAAACCCGACGTCCTACCAGACTCCCCATTCATCGACTGACACGCGAAACCACAAAGCAAAGACATCGCGGAGACGCGGCAAAGACAAAACATCACCCAAACAAAGTATTTTGAGGATTACCGCTTCAACTTTATTTCCTTCTGCTGTTGGCTCACGTCAAAGCGAGCTGTCTGTCCATGACGTTCGCCGGCGAGGGCGAGAGTTCACACCAGAGATGGCCTGTCCATCACCTCTTATCCTGCCGGGCTCTTCTGAGGGTTGCTGTCCTGCACGGTGAGAAGCAGTGGGTGAGGATGGAGGTGAGGCTAGGAAAGGTTTGTGTGTGCGGGGGGAGGAGGGAGGGGTGAGATGAGGAGAGGGCGTGAGGTGCTGCTGTCCAGGCCTCCTGTCCTGCTGTCTGGAAACTCTCTGGCCACATGGGAGCTCACAGGTGCTGTCAGATGACCTGACAAACCGGACTGCCGTCACATCTTCTGTGTATATGGGAGGCATGAGGTGCAGGTTTGTTTGAGTGTACACCTGTGTTTCTTTGAGTGTGCGTGTCCTTGACTTCCATGCATGTGTGTTGGTAGCTGGCTCTTATCTGTGCTCCTTCTGGCTTGACATTCAGCACACTCCTGCAGCTTAGGCAATAAACATATATATATATATATATATATATATATATATATATAAGAGGGACAGATTGAGAAAGAGAGAGGCATAAAATTAAATAAAGATGTGAGTCTACGTGACAGGTCTGACAGGATAAGTAGCTCAATCATCAACTTGCCAGCTGTCAAATCGACAAGCGAGACACAAGCATCCGCACACACATGGCTCATGGAAGAGGTTAGAGAGCCACTGGAGGTTTGCTTGAAATCTTTGGATCAGCTGAACTCTACACCACCCCACCTTTGCTAGCAAAGTGAAGCACTGAAAGCTACATCACCTTTTTCCTCTCTTTGTCCAAATGTTAGGTAGACAAAAACCAAACAAAACAAACACAATGTTTTTTTATGCAGTTTCACACAAAATCAAATCATTTTCTCGTAAAGGCAGGACTGCTCTCTTCCCAGTCTGCCTGTGGTGATAGAGGTCTGCCCCCCACTCCTCTTCCTTCACTCTGTCCCACAGCCTGCTGCTGGGCTGGAGGATGACTGACGCTGTCACAACGTCTGGCAGTCAAACAGACCCGCTCCTGACGGGTGGCGGCAAACGCAATGTGACACAGCCAGCAGTATCTGGTTTCTCCTGCACCGACTACATTTCATATGGCTCAGAGGGGCTTAGGGCGGCCACGGGGAGGGCGCCTCTCTCTCTCTCTGTGTGTGTGTGTGTGTGGCTTGTAGGAGGTAATCGAGCAGATGTCAGGAGAGAGTCTGAGTGGGGATGTGTACACTGAGGGACGACTGAAACCTGTCACATTGATTTTCTGTGGTCTTGTAGCATGGGCGCGCGTGTATCTGTGTGTGTGTGTGTGTGTGCCTTTGATGAGTGTGTGAGCATGTCCATGTTAAGTAACAGAGCGAATGCAATCACACTGAAGAATCAGACCGCTGTGCTGTGTGATCCCCACATTTGCATACACAACTTACACACAGTTGTATGTAAAAGTAGAATATCAAAAAGTTAATAATATAACTATTTGATGGGGCGCGAGAGATAAAATAAAGTGCTTTTGATATTTTTAAAACATTCATATCAGCTTGTGCTCATTACATGTGTGAACATAAACTGTAATATTGGCACATCATGAATCATAATCTATTCTAGGACAGCCAGTTCCACATTTTTTTGTGCTTGTTGTATTTTTGTGATAATGATAATGTAATGATTCCCAATTAACCCCACAGCACCCCCCCCCCAAAGAAAAAGGAAGGGGGGGGGGCATTCCAATCATTCATATCTGGGTAAGAAGAAAGTGTTTAGTACAGACATAAAACTGCCACACAGGCATGAGGAAAGAAAGATTAAATGAAATCAGCAACAGCCATAAAAAGACAATTTTGCTGGGATTAATGAGGATGCTTCATGACAAATCTGTTTAAAGATGATGTATGAAATGATCTTTTTCATTCCTCTCTCATTTTTATTTTCCGTTTTTTTCCCCTCCTCCTTTTTTTAGAGAGACCAAAAATATTATCGCATAAAATACAATATGTCCTACCTGGTTAGTTAGGGCATTTATTTTCTCTAGGAGATGTTAAAAAACACAAATCATCAGAATAACCATTATTTCTAGCCGCGTTCTCGGATTGCACCGTAACTCCGCATGTTCTGCAGACAAAATGAACCGGGGGGCTCTTAGATAAAATGTCACAGCTATATATCCTCGGCCTCATTTGAGTGCAAAAAGCAGCCACGGGATAGCTTGTTGAGCAACATGAGCAGAGGCATGACACCCGTTCATCTACCTTGCTCCTGCTTCCTCCCTCCTTCCTCCTCCTCCTGAATCCTAGAAGCAGAAGAGTCCCAGCAGAGGAAGCACAGACGCTCTCCAGGTTCTAGGTTAAATACAGACACCACAGCCGCCGCAACACTCATCACAGCCCTCTCCCCTCCATACATAGTGTGCCATCTTTTGGCCACTCACAGAACTGCTTCCCTTTCTTCCCCCTCTCCTTTTTTCCCCCCTTTGCTTTGCAGGAAAAGATCATAAAATCAGTGAAATAAAGTGAAATGGTTGTCTGGGGATGGATATGTCCCTTGCAACGTGAAGTGGAACTTGAGGAAATCGACGGATCTCCTGCAGCTTTGCGGAGGACTGTTGCTGCAGGGCTCTTTTTTTTTTCAAACCCTCACAATTTATGCAGGCTCTTGAGCCGTAAAAACACACATTTCTCCCTTCTGATGTCTCGCACACTCGCTCCTGATGAGAGGATTGAATGAATGAATGAGCCGAGAGCTGAAAGTAATTATGGCAGTTAAAAACAATTAGAGATAAATACTACAACTTGGTATAAATTCACAAGGACTTGTGTGCCTGCACGTTCAAAAGTGTGTGTGTGAATGGCATGCGGGCATACATTTGCACACAGCAAAATACAGAGAGAAATAGAGATATTCACCTTCGAAGGGTCACTCTCCTCTTCCTGGCTCATTAAAAACAGCCCCATTAGCAGTGTTCCATCAGAGTCTGACTGCCGACAGATATGTGAGTGTGTGTGTGTGTGTGTGTGTGCGAGTGTGTACAGTGAATGGTAAAGACATGCAGCGTTTTGGAGGCCTCTGGGCTGCCGAAGAATACATTAAACAGCAAAGAGCTCCCTCTCCTCTTCCTGACTGACTCCTGCTGGGACTACTTAGCATTTCTGGGGTGAAAACTTCTCCGGCAAGGTTGTCAAACACTATATACAAATTACAGCAGACCTAAATTGCTCCTGTATATAGTTATTTAACTTTTGCGTGTGTGTTTTTTTCACTCGTGTGTTTGTCTTGAGCTGACGAAGACCGTATTCCCCTGATACACTACGGGCAATGTCGCTTGAAGGGAGCGGGAGCAGTAAGAGGAGGGAGAGAGCGAGGGAGAGAGGGAGATCTGTAAAGAGACATTCAAAGCTACAAATCCCACAAGAATCCAGAACAACTTCACAATCGTTAGCTCATGAAAATTCTAGCAGTTTTAATGTGTTTTTGGGTCACAGATGGTAAGAGGAAGTAAAAATGTCTCATTTTTTTGGCGCTTATTGTATCCCGATCCAGGGAGAATTGAGTGGAAAAATTAAAAATTAAATTAAATGCTAATCACAATCAGACCACATGCAAGTTTGTCCTTGTTGCCCTATAAAGCTAATGAGAGAGGTTTGATCGGCAAAGACCTGATCTCAGATCAGCACTAAAAGTCAAAAAATGTCTCCAAAGCCTCTGTCTCTTGTCTTTTCTCCTTCATTAAACCTGTCCTGCTGGAGTAATGAGTTGTGTTAAAGTGTGTGTTAGGGCTGTTTTCAGGGGTGCCGATATGTGTGTGTGTGTGTGTGCCTCAGACATCTAGCATGACAAGACAAACTCAGATCTTTCAATTCAGTTAACATGTAACAATGGAGAACGACTCGAGTAAATAACAGGGAGGTTTATTAGCAGAAATGTACTTCATGTATCAAAAGAAAGCTATACGACGATTCCTGTTAAATTACAGTAAATTACTGGCAGCCTGCGTTATTTGACGCGTGGGTCTATTGATACGTAACAGTTTCTTACTGTAAAAATATTGCAGTGCTGTGCTCTATAGAATATAACCTTTACAGTTTATTATGCAGTTACTTTAGTGTTCCTGCTGGAATCTCCAGTTTATCATCATGAAATGTTACTGCATGTTCTCACCCCTGTGCTCTAAATTCAGGATTTCTTTTTAGTTTTTTGGTCCTTTTTTGAAGTACAACACTATATCAGCATTGTCACAGTCTCCCTGCTCTCTGCACTTTACAGTTACGGGCCATCTGCTGTATTTAGGCGACCAAAGCTTGAACAGAAAATAACAAAAAATGCCCATCAGAACACTTCTAAACGAATGTTTTGCACTTGTTTTCCTTCCTGAGTTTTTTGATAAAGAGAAAATATATTCCAGTGTCAGAACAGACAGAGCCCAGACACCAGCAGCTGCACTGTTCAATGGGGACTCACAAATCACCGCTTTTACTGCACATTATTTCCTATATTCTTTACAGTATGTTGTTGTGTTATAAAATTGGTTCCTCTGCAGGAAAAACACCCCTATTAGTCCTTATTATGTGACACTGCATAGCAATACATCAGCGTGTAGGCATTTTTTAAATTTTATTTTAATGTTTTTTTAGGTGTAGTTTATGTACGATTATGATATTATGAGGGATCCTGAGTTGACTAATGTTCGAAGGACTGCTATTAACGTAAACGTAAATTCATTTCTTGTGCTTTTCTCCTAACATCGTCTGGCTCTGGTAGAATATCAGATGATTTTACTTTTTGGGCTCCAAATAGTTATTTAAAGGAAAACACCTGCAGCAACAAGAGTGGGGAATATTCTTTACGCCTGAATATGGGGAAAGATGTGAAAGTCACACGGGGGTTGAAACTTGTCCTTACCTTTGAAGGAAGTTACTCTAAAAATGCTGGAAATGATATCTTTAGACTTTAACTGTGTCTCTTCCACCTGGACATTTTAGAAGAACTGCTTTTAAATCTTGGTTTATTTTATGAAAGGGACTTGAGATTATAGTTGTGTTGTTAAAGAACTGTCATTACGATTACTGGAATCTACAACTTCATTGTTTCCATTGCTATAAATCATAAAACACTTGAAAATAAAGTACTTTTATTTAATTCACAATGAAAACTTTGATTTTTTTTGTTCAACACACCACAAAGCAATGAGTGTAATCTATTATGATCTGCTTGTTTCTAAGGTTTCAGGGACAGTCGGTAATAGTGTGAGGGAATGTCCGTGCGCGTGTGCACGTGGATCTGTCCTGTAGGAGTGATAACTGATCGCCCTCCTGTTCATTGCCACCGGTCATCCATTACACGTGAACCAGGATTCAAATACTCGACCCATCAGAGGTGCCAATAACTAGGAGCACCACTGAAAATTACAGGGGAATTTAAGTCTGCTGGCTAATGGCATTGGCACAGACACTTTGCCAATACACATTTAGCAATGTGGTGGTGCGGCTGGCCCGGGGTGCCGGCGGAGACTGACACATCTCTCTTGAGTCTGTCCAGACGGAAGATTGGCCTGTCTGTCAGCAGCCAGGCCGCTGCCATTACCCCATGATCACCCCCAGCTCTCCTTACCCTTTCAACCTCCTCTTTTTTCCTTCGTCCATGACATTCCTTGTGTTTTCCGCCTTAACGATCTTCCATCCTTGTAGTACAACCATGTTCTAGTGGTAAACAAAAAGGTGCCCTACAGTTGATCTTTTTTTAGAGAGAGAAAAACTTCTACAGCTGTTAAACCTGGAGAAAATTAAACCAAAATTTAAATGTTGTCTCTTTAGGTGTTTTTCCATTTAAAAACAAAAATTCCTCCCTTGTATTGTACTTTGGGTTTACATTTAAGTCATGCTGGAGTGTTACAGTAGTGTCGGTCATTTTAAAAGAAAAAAAACTGCTTTAAAAAAACTGATATAGCTTCACTTCAGTGTCAGCACAGGCAAATTATTTAAAGTTAATTAGTTAAAATCCTCTAAAAAGACAAAGCAGATTGTGGAATTTGTATTTTCAAAATAAATTGTAAATTCGTACTTGTGTCTTTGAAATTTTAGTCCAAATTAAGTTAGTTAAACTCCGCTTTTTTATAGGCTGTACATTTTTTCAAATGCATATAAGTAAAATGGCCCTCAGCTAAGACGAGCTGTTCAGCTAGCTCTTAAAACATTCCTGGGAAGTATCAAAGTTTTTAAACTTTTTTTTTTTTTTTTACAGTGACAATACTGCAAAATTGTTATGTTGCTCATTTGCACTTTGCACCCCTCTCTTTGTTTCTTTCTCCCGTCAAAAGCGTCATCACCACGAACCACCTTTGTAACATGCTTGCTATAGAATCAGTTGACCTCGGCAAGGAAACACATGGGAAAAGCTCAGCGCCCTTGAGCAAGGTTGGAAACCCTCACTAATTACCAGAGAGCAGGGTGGAGGGCTGGTGGAGACTGTCGTTTGATACAAACACAATGCTCATTTTTCACGCGATAATCTCCTCCATGTACAGATCTAAGAAAGAAATGTACAATAAGCCAGTATTTCTTAAGGCCCTGTTATCCTCTGTGATTTGCCTTTGCTTGAGGACGGTACAGTGAGGAATGAGAAGAAGAGATGAAGGGTATTGGACATGACTTGTTTCAACAAGAGAAGCAGAAGATGACAGAACAGGCACGAACACACAAAAAAAACTGATGACCCCCTCCCTCCGCTTTTGCATTCACACACTCCTCCTTAATCTGCTAGGATGTTCGTGTCAATTGGAAAAAAGGGTGTAACCGATAGAACAGATTTCCAACTTAAAGGCTTTGAAACACCCACTCCCTCCCCTACTTTAATTCTCCTGCCTTGTTGTCTTGTTGCAAAGGAAAGAAAGGAGCGACTGAAAGATTTTTGCCAGAAGTGTAACAGGAAATTTAAGCTGGAAGAAGCGGCCACCAGCATTAGCTGGTTAAGTATCAGCAGCAGGGAACGGGTAATGAATGTAGAAGGGGAGACATATGAAATGTCATTAATGTTAATTCTAATCACTTTTTGGCTATTAAGCACAAATTAGTGAAGGCGATGTTAAATGTCATGGTCTGTCCTGGGATTCGTATAAGAGAGGGTGGGGGCCACGGAATAGGTTCTCATTTACATACTTAAGATCCAACTTAATTCTCAAAAGGGGTGATGGAAAATGAGGGCGAGCCGTAAACCGACGACGCTGACACTCGGGGAAGGAGGAGAGGTTTGGGGGGGGGGACACAAACGTTTTCTGGCGGCTGATTCTTCATTGTTCATGCTCAAGGTTATTTTCTTGAGCTCGTCGTCGAACGTCATTCCCTTGAATAATTCTGCTCAGGCTTTTCCTCCCTCTGGCTTTAAGGTTTGTGCTATTTAAGACCAATCATGTCAATGCGGAAAAGAATTAATCCTGCTTAAAAATATGTTACACGACTAGAATGCATGTTAACATCCCCCTGATTCTGTCGCGGGATATAGACTTTAGTTTGGTGGAGCAGGAGATAGTTGAAACAAATAATAGCGCGGGCTAGATTTTCAGAGTTCATTGTCAAGTTTACTTATGAGCTCGAACGACGGCTCGTTTTCACGTAGGTACTCCGTGGCTGTCAAAGCGCTCGAGTCCTGCACGAAAAGAAAAAAAAAATCAAGGCAGTGAACAATGTAGCATTTTAAAAGCAAGATGCGCCAAAGCCCCGTAAAACCATGTCATGTAATTCGTTGCGATAGATAGATTAACCTCAGTCCACCGCAGAGGCCTCTGCATTCTTGTCCACATTGTTCTAATGGCAGCCCCACAGTCTTTGGGAATATCCTGTCTTTTTCTTCCGCTCCTCACTTTCTTTCCTCTGTGGATACAGTTGACTGTGGGAGAGTAAATAACATTTGATATGCATAAACAGCCCCTTCCTATTCATTACTGTCAGAGTCTTAGAGTGCAGGAGGCAGAGGTCAGCATGTGAAGGTCCTCCTCAGGCAGGAGAAACGCCTGTGGTAGCTGTCACTCCTCTACCCTCCCACCACCGCCGCCCCTCCACCCCCAGCCCTCTCTCCACCACCTCTTCTATCCTCCTCTTCCTCCCTCCCTCTTTCACTTCCTCCCTCTCTCTCTTATTAGCACAGGCTCCAGGTCATAACCTTTCCGTGGCATTTTGCGATTCCACAACCCTTTGATTAGTGCAATATTTACATATTTCACAGTGGAGAGGGCGTTCTTGTGTCGCAGACACTTGAAGTGTTGTAAATGTGTTTGGCCTTTTGCCTGGGAAATGCGGAGGAGTCATACTCTCCGGTGGTAACTGCAGTCAAGGCTGCCGCGCTGATATATGCCGTGGTGCGTTTTAAGTATATTTACCCCACACCAACGCAGACAATCTACACATGCAAGTGCAATTTGGTCTGCGACGTGGCCCTTGGCCTCCCGAGGAAGGCCGTTTAGCAGCCATTAGAGAGGGATAGTGCTCCCTGGTGGCAGATATAGATCAGACCCTCCGACTTGGACAGTGTGCTGCAGAGCTAAAGAGGAAGCGAGGAGGTCAGAGGCATGGCTGTAGTCCATTCTTGTATCTGTCAAGGGTTAATATTTCTTTCTCAAGGTTTAAGTATTTTCTGTATTAAAATCCTGATGAAAACTAGGGAAGTGCATTGTGTGTGGAATGTGTATGCAGAGTCCCCATGAGGCCTACTGTAGCAGTCACTACCTCAGAGACAGTTGTACATACTTTGGTATGCATGCACAGATTTTCAGTGCTAAAGCAGTGCAAACATCCAAGATAAAGTCACAGAATTGCAGTGACTGAAAGGAGTTGGGATTGTGCAAATTAAAATTTGAGTGTGCAGCTGAGATCAAAACGGCTCTCTGAGTTAGGACTGACCCATGAGTACTCAGTAAAGGGCATTAGAAATAGACTCCACGAGCCTTAAAGCATGTCCCCATGTTATGTTTTGTATATATTTGTACTTCCCCACATCTGTGGGACATCATCTCATGAAACATGAAATATTTATCAGCCACAACAATGAAGCTTAGATTTTTTTCACCTTGTAAGCTTGTTAATGTACATGTGTATGTGTGTGTGCCATCATAACAAAATGTGGTGCTTGAAACACAGGAATTACCACAAAGAAGCTTTTGAGTACTTTTGGAGGTGTTGTCCATTTGTCTTTCTGTCTGTGGACAGATCTTATCAAGACAAGAAAAGCCAGTACGCTGTGTAATAAACCTTTACGTTATCATGATGAATTAAGGCAAAAACAGGTTTGGCTGTTTAATTAGCAATGTGCAGTAGCCTAAGTAATGATTTTTTTTAATGCACAATAAAACATACCAGGCTTAAATAATCCCTGACCACCTTGAAAAATGGATCCTCTGAAGGCACTAGTTCAATATTCTTATTAATTTAACAGTGTTATTGGAAACACACTCATTTCTTTACAGTAAACAATAGGCTGCAGTCAGCAGCTGGGTTAGCTTAGTTACCGTATTTTTCATACATAAGGCGCACTGGATTATAAGGCACATTAAGCAAAACAAAACAGTCAGATAAGTCAAACTTTACTCAACCCACTTCCGTACCATTGATTCATTAATGTTGAATTCTCTCGCAGCTGCTCTATTCCCATGTTGTTGCAGTATATTAATGACTAACCTCGTATTGTGGATGGATTATCTCAGTTGTTCTCCTGACTGAAGTTTGGTCCGTTTACAGCATCCTGCCATGCGACTGCATTTGTCCCTAACCATCAGGAACCCTCACATTAACTTTTATCGAGTGGAAAAAAGTTGGCGTTCATCCTCCAGCTTCGCTGGGGGTGTCCAAATTCATAAGCTGCATCGTCCTGAGGCCGCATTTGTAGGCCGATTACGTCACAGCGCCGAGACGAAGGCTGTCCAAATTCGTAGACTCCTCCAAATGCGGTCGACAAATGTGTCCTCCTTTTCCCCAGATTTGAAGGATGGGTCAGGTGTATCCTTTGTGGCCCACCATATCCCAGAATTCATAGCGCGGCAAAGCCAATTCCACTTTCCAACAATGGCAGCCGCCACTAAGTTTTAATATTACTCTTATTACTCTCTCTGGGTCACAAAATAAGCCTTTAACATATTTTAAGGCAAGAATGTAGCTGTGTAAACTTTAAATATCTGTTCGGTTTATCAAGACATCACATATTTGCAAAACTGTTCCGACGTTTTCGGAGACGTTTCCCACCAGCTCGATAGCTAGCCAGGGTTTAAGGCTCACTAGAGCCGGTGAGAACAGCAAACTCCTGCCACATCGTTTTCAAACACCCACCGATCTTTCGCTTCTCAGGTTAAACATGATAAATATAAGTCACTTAGATAACTTAAAATGTTATTGTTTGGCTTTTTTTCAGTGTTTTACGTGTTTGTGAATAAATCGGTTTGGCTGAGATTAAAGTTATAAAGTTTTCACACAGATGAATAAATGTCAAACGGAAAACTGATTAAACTGAAGTGTGAGATGATCGAGAATTTACACCAGTGTCCTGTTATATTTTAGATAGCAAGGAGCAGACGGCTGAGTTTATTAAACTCCACCGAGACAGCTGGTGACGCGAATCTGAAAGCTAGACCGTCCAATTTCACAGTCGCTCACTTCAGGCCTACCCCGCCTCCTGAGGACCCAGCCCACGTAGACCGCGAAGGCCGGGACCTCAGGGGGATGCAGCCTATGAATTTGGACACCCCTACTGTGTTTATGTTATGCTAACATAGCTGTGTTGCTAGCGATCATGTAGCACATCATTATATACCAGCTAGCCCAACTTCAGTAACCCTACAAAAGTCACTGCTGTTTAGTTTTCTGTCTTTGTTTATGTTGGAAGTGAGAGCAGAGCTGTACGTTTAAATTTTTTCAGAAATCTGTCAGTCAGAACATGCTATATCATGTTTAGGTGGAAACTAGCGAGCTAACTTCCTGCTAAATTCTAACTCCGTTAAATTTAATAAATTCTGTTTTCATGGATGCCTGGATGTTAAACTTAATTGATTGACCGACACGTTTCGGCTTGTGGCCTTCATCGGCTTGTGGCCTGATGAAGACTACAAGCCGAAACACGTCGGTCAATCATTAAAGTTGTTCATCTTCCCTCAAGTGTTGCTGGAGTTCCTGCTTTGTGATTCATCTCATAAGCCATGACACAATGATCTCACCTACATAGCTGCCTTTCTAAGTTAAAAGTACCAGCACTGGCATCAGCAATACTGATCCCATTTAAGATTCAGATTATTACCAAAATTTGCACTACTTTTCATATTATCAGGTTCTTCTAGTAACAATCCAAAGCAGCATCATTTTCAAGGCTTACCAATTCCTCAGGTGTTACGTGGGGCGCCACTTATTTTTGGCTCAACTTCTCATCTTGTGAAACACCTTCAACCTAAAATAACTATAATAAACTCATAATATCAGCTAAAAACTGACATATAAATGCATAAACATGCATTAAAAAAAGATTAAAATCTGTATGTACCCCTGTGGTTATACCTGTGTAAAAGCAAGGACTTTGAAACTGAACAACATTTTTCCTTTATGACACGTAAAGATGTGATATAAAGAAGCGCATTATACTGTGCTCACCAAAACACCTATCCATCAAGTCTGACTCAGCCTGACGTTTGGCGTATTTTCCACCTCAGTCAGTCATTCAGTCAGTCAGCTTCTCTCTGCTGTGTGACAGAAAGAAGAGATGTCAGCGAACAGGTTTTTCAGGGAGCTCGGGGCCGTCATGTCTGCCTTCGCTGTGACTGATGAGGTTGTGAAGAGTGACGGGCAGCTGCAGTCTTTTCTCAGCCCGCGGGCCTGCTTGGCATTAACGTTATGTGCCATGTTCTCAGAGGGAACCCGTCATTCAGCCGTCACTCAAACCGGCAGACAGATGGTGCGCATAGACTCCGAACATGAAAGAGACTGGCAAAGTAGCAACAATCCCTAGGTGGTCCTTCGTAGTTGAAGGGTGCGGGTTTCTCATCACCGTTGCTTGGCAGCTCGACTTCAACTGCAAGGCCACACATGGACATCAAGGTGGAAACTGGGCCCAGACGAACATCAAAGTCCCGATCCATCAAACGTGTCATATGATATGAAAGGGAACAGCTTGCAGGGTGGCTCAGGTCTGATCTGTTTTCACCTGATCTTCACGACGCATGGGCACGTTCACTTTCTTCTGCAGGCAATAGAGTCGTATGCAGAGCTCAATCAGAAACAAAATAGGTATGTTAGAGAAACTGGACTTTATTTGTAGTCGAGCAGCACAAGAGTTTTATTCAAATTTCTGTAGCAAATTTGGAGATTTTATCACGTATGACATTAAACAGCATGAGTAAGGATGTCTGCAGTTATGTCATATGTGTCGTCATGGTGCAATTACATCTGAAGGAGCATCTACATCATGATGAAGCAGCAACATAATCCAGAGTAATTAGACCCAGCTATTCATCAGACCAGTTAAATTGGTGCCAGGCTGTAAAGGCTTTTATTCTGAACACTAGTTATGCATAAGTGTTATAGCTATATGTTTCAGGGTCTTTACTGCCCATCCATTATCTTCCAGTTGTCCAAAGTGATTGAAACCTTTGGCCAACAAAGTCTCTAAGTAACCTGACATGCATGTCTTTGGACGGTGGGGGGAAGCCAGAGTACCTGAAGAGAACGTGCAAATAGTAGATTTGAACCAAGGATCTTCTTGCTGTGATGTGGTGGTGCTAACCAGCACCACACCACTTTGCTACCTGTAAACGCTAAATTTTCATGTAACCCGGGCAACTAAACATTTACATCTGCAGTAAACTATATGCACTTATTAAATAACCACCATCTGGTGTTGGCAAAAGAAATGCTAGAGTCATTTTCTGAAATGAGAAAAGTAAGGGTGATTGAAAATATATAAACACTTCATGAAAAGACTCTGTGTAAAATTAACACACACCTCATGTAAAATATATTTTTAAAAAAACAGAAGGCTGGTTTAATTTTACATATAGAATTGATACTTGCACATAAACAGCCAGTGTAGTCACTTTCATTGATACAGTGTAAGCGTCATTTTGTAGCATCTGCTCTATAAATGATCTGCACACATCATGCAACAGCATCAAAGAGCCCTGCAGGATGCAGTCTTCAAACTTTATCTGCCTGTCATGTCATCAGCCATTTCTGGGTCCAAACACTCCTCAGGTTCATAGAAGCAAACAAACACTAGGGCATCACTGTAAGTTATAAAACGGTCCACACTCTTTCAGTTCATTTACATGACCAGTGTGGACATTTTTAAAATACAGTCATGGATTGAAAATATCCATGAGTGACAAGGTTTGGTAAAGACATTAGCTTCCTAGTTTCCACCTAACAATGATATACTGAAGTCTGACGGAAGTATTTTGTAAAAATTTAAATGCAAACCTCTTTGTAACTTTGGACATGAAAACTAAAAAACAGCAATATTTGGAGGATTAGTGATGTGGGGCTAGCTGGCATATGATGTGCTAACTTGTGGGAAACTACAGAGCTATATTTAGGCTAATAGAAACACGTTAGCGCAGGGGAGACACAGGATGAGGGTGAGGAAGTAGAGCTCATGTTGAGCATCTCCGATGGACAGAGGCCTGTTGCAGGAAGAAGACTCGATAAATGGAGGAAACTTCAGCAGATGGAACGTCTGAGATGAGCCCATCCACAACACGAGGTTAGTCACGAATATGCTGCTGCGTGTTTCTGATTACTCGCTATGAAAAAATATTTTCTTCCTAAGCTTAACATCTACACTGAAAGAGAGCTATTATTTTCTAAAGCCTTCAAATATTTGGCGTCCGGGACGTAATGAACCCCTGGGCTATAGAGTGCACTGTGAGGCTTCAAAAACTTGTGAGGAACACATGAGTTGTGTGAACAAAAAGCTGAAGATACCGGGGGCGACTCGTTTCTAATAAATAAAATAAGACGAAAGTATTGCAATGGCTTCAAACAACACTGTAGACCAGCGACTGTAGGCCATATACAGCCCACTTTGATCTTAAGTGTACCGGACCAGTAAAACTCCTCTTTCCATTAGTGTAAAGAAGTTTAACTTAGGAAATAAATGTGTGAAATTAAAGAAAAAGTTCTCTACACTCAGTGCAGACTGTCCTGTAAAAGTAAAATGGAAAAAAAAATGCATTGATTGACAGAAAATGTTTTTTTCTTTTTCGCGCACTATAAAAATGATACATATCTACAGTAGATAGTGAGAAAACTATGTTATTCAATTAATTAATTGTTTATCTATTACTTATTACTAATTACAATCAGGGGAGGTCTGTTATTAGTAAGAAAAGCTGCAAAACTTACAAAAATACAGTTAAAAGTATAAAATTTATGTCCTCATTCATATTTTCCAAAGCCGTCTGGATCAGATTGGAGTCTTGTGCAACCAGACCTCAGGTTTGACACCCAGAAACAGGGCTGATATAGGATCACTAAACAAGCGATTAGGTGTGTAGTTGAGATGAGCGTAACTGTTGAGCTTGAAGATCTCAATGTTCTGAGTCTACATATCCCCTCTGATTCTCATCTGACTGTTTAGCTTGTGGAAAAGCAATTTATGGCAGCAAGCTGTTCTTCACCACATCATGATGTACATCGTGATGCTGCGTCACTGTTGACAACATGCTCAAATTCTAGTCGATAGCTGACAGTGACAGGAGTGACCGTGATAAGAATAATGTGTGTGATGGAAAACGAACAAACACAAAATGTTACCGTCAGTATTCAGAGACAACGGGCTGCATGGTTCTAGGTGAAATTCACACACAGGCGGCTTAAGTAACCGAGAAAAATGAAATCTTAAAAACCGTGAACGTGTGAAGCTTTTTCATCTAAACTTGGACTCGTTCAGTCACGCTGGCTGAGGTAAATTTAAAACAAACAAGTGAAAAAAAGATAAAACGGTGCCAACAGGTGCCATTTTGTGTGTCTTTATTGTGGACATGACATTACATCTTTTTGAAATGATGTACAAAAGTATAACAGAACTGAGAATGGCTCAGACGAGGTAGAGCTTTCACATCGGCTTGCTGGCTTGAAAACTACACAGTATAAAAACAACCCGGAAAAATCAAATTAAAACAAACACTCCTGTCTGCTTCTGTCCTCTTATCCTGTTTTGAAGTGATAATAAATACAGATATCAACCAAATACATTTGGAATAATAATGTCTTCTAAGGTAAATTAATCATCGAGTTCATAACAAATTAAAAAAAAATATGAATACGGACACAAATAATACAACTTAAGAGGCATGATAAAAACCCAACCAAAGAGAAAAAAGAAACAACACCTGCCAGCCCCTCTGGGAGGGCAAACCATGACTAGCTACTCAACAAATCCTACAGTTTAGCAAATAGACTAAAAACACACTTTTACATCTTTATGAAAAAATAAGCACTGCTGCGCCTAGCATTATCAAACCTCCCTTGAGGAAACATAGCTAAAAAGCTGTACCACACAGCCGTCACAGAACAAATCATTTTGCATTCATATCTATAGAATCATTGTAACAAAATAAAAGGCCCAAAAAAGAAACAAAATGTCTAAACCAGAAATTGCGCTGAAGTGTGTTAGCCGGCACCGTTAAAAAGACATTCTCAAAGAAACCTTAGCTAGAACTGGACAAAATAAGAATGGTTAAAGCACTAACCTAGTCTAAGTGCACTAAGTAATGCCATTTGGTTTCTACCGCTGTATATAAAGGGTTTGGTAAGAGTTTAAGAGATTAGAGATATACACTTTATATTACACTTACTCCTGCTTCATAGTTTTTCTAAGTCACACTTCGGAGTACAAATTCATAGCTGAGGAATTCATTTTAAAGGGACTTCTGTACAACATTGGTATTAGTACTACCCTACCTCAAAGGCTAGAGAATCCATTTCAAGTATTTTCACTAACCACACCTTCAACATACACCTTTGTGCATTGTTAGTCCGATTCAAGCACACGATATTGTATGCATAACTAAACAACCCAATGGCATAACAACCGTTTCATCACACATTTGCGTAAAAACTACTGAGGTCTCAAAATAGATGGAAAATACAGTACTCTGTAAGCTCCGTCATCTACAACTGGTGTGAATTTTGAATCAGAGAAACCGACTGCTTTACTCTTCTTCAGAGTCTTGAGCTGCTTCGCTTTGCTTCTCCTCTTCCCTAACATGCTGGGCATGGCGTATTCAATCCTGGGGGCTATTTTAAGGGTGAAGGACAAGTAAAACAAACAGCCCTGCTTGAAATCAGCCAATAAATGTTAGCATGCTTTCATTACAGAGGAGGTAGGATAATATAGAAAGCATCAAGACGGAGGCTGTAGTACACGGGAAGTTTAGTCAACCTCTAATACAGTATAAAGAGGTTTGAAATGCACACACACACACACACTCACACACCTGTGTTAAGGCTGTGACAGCTCTACAATTCAGTGTCTCCACCTTGTGTATTTACTCATGAACTCTCTGATAGGCTGACCTCCTCACCTCTGGCTACTCTTTCTCTGACCCCCTCGAATGCAAAGCTTCACATCACCATTCAAAGAATCAGACTGACAGCCCGGGGGATGTTAGTCTGCATTAGTCTGCTTAAATGTTCTGGTAACCTAATCAGCTCTGCATTGTCGGTCCAATAAACACGCTGTTATACAGGATGGTGGATACGTTTCATTATGTGCCCACTTTATCTTTTAAATAAAACCATTAAAGGCACAGCTTTAAATCCTAACACGAGAAGATCAACATCACGGTCACGTCTGTCCACTAAGACTGGCCGGGGACAGGAAGAAACGGCAGGACTAGTCGTGATTTTGAACATCTGAACAAATTTTTGAAACTGTGACTTTGCAAAGAAAATAAAAAAGAACGCACCACTTGCACTGCTGCTTTCTGCGGTTATTAAGGCCCCATCGTAGACGTCGAGTTGGTCGCTTGGCATGCTGTGCCATCACACACCTTGCTGTTACAGTGCATGTACCCGCTGAATAGGTGTCAGCCAGTAGCTCAACTACAGCACAAATAGGAGATGATGCAAAGAAATAGCTGTTTTTGTTTTCTTTATTTTTAAGTCTTATCTTTTCAGACATTTGAAAAATCTCTCTGTATAATCTCTGAGCTTCTGTGCCAACATATCGTTAAAACAGTGACAGTGGATGCGATGTCAATTTGGTGCTAACTCTGCCGTTCGTAAGGCGCCGGGTGACAGGTATAATGGGGACCTTAGATGGTATTCAGCCTGCCTATCTGTTTTGGATCAACAAGAGAGTAAAAGATGGAATTAGGGGCCTGGCTGCAGTGTTAATACCAGCGTGCTTCGTGCATGAGGTATTTACAAGGCTCCTTATCACAGTTTTGTATTCTTGTGTAATGTAGCCCATCGTTACCTATCTTACTCCTTTAACAGTCTTGCAACTCAAACCATTTCCTCTCAAAAAATATATTAAAAAAAACTGAAGTTGACTCATTAAGCTAAGGACTATCATTCAATTGAAAACGTTTAATCGACAGGCGTCCGGTAATTTTGTGTCATTTCTCTGTATGACTGTTTGTTGCTGGTGACATGCTCATGCTGGGTTCTTGGGCACAAGATTTATTTATTTTTTTAAATAAAAGCATCATGGTGGATTCCAGATAGAAAACAGACAGCATAAATTTTCAGCCATTACCGTTTATGTAAGGCAAAAGATTTATGCTTTCTAAGTCCGGCATAAGATGACATCATGAAATGGACATTTTTAAGAGACAGCGCGGTCAAAAGTTCAGAACTGCTCTTTAGCAATGGAAAATCTTAGGATGCATTTCTTCTCCCTAACATGATCAGCAGCGTATTTTTCTTTGCAATCTGGAGCCGACTTCTTCCTGCCACTTTCTTCCTGCTTTAGTGGAGTCCGCCTCATTTAAAGCCCAAATAGTCTGAGATGGTGACACTCTAATACGAACGAGTTACTGAGGGAAAACTCCACTCAGTCCCTTCCTCTTAAATGGACAATAATTGAAGGGCCATAAAAATGGTATCCTCATTTATATTGCCTTTTTTATGAGCATACACCTCCATTACTGTTCTCTCTCTTTTTTGTCCCTTTCTGATCCTACCTCTCTCCATCTTTCTCTCTCTTTCTAATCACTAGCTCTAGAATGGTCACCGCACTCCCACCATTACACTGTCGACTGAAGGGGAGTGAGTTTAGCACACCTAAACACGCACACACACACACGCACACACACACACACACACGCTGACAGAAAGATGCAAGTCTTCTGAGTCAGAGCCCAGAGGAGACAAACTTGCTATGTGCCAGCTGGTTGTCGATGAACCATAGAGCTTCTCGTCTTTCTTCTCCTGCTGTGTGTTGATGGTCAGTGTCCTGAGAAACGCACAAAATCTCACGTACAATAAAGCTTAAAAGAACAAAAAAAAAGAAAAGGTTTGTGGGGGCATCTACAGCAGCCATGCAATGCCACAGTCCTCGATCACTATGCCAGCAGTTGCATCTGAGTTCAGTTTCTCTCCTTATTTACTTTCCTTCTCCTGTAAAGCAGCTGGCGGCAACTTTACTTGTTGGTACCTCCAAAAATGGCAGCAAGAGGCAACTCATCGAATTTTCAGGGCTCCCGTGATCAGAAATCATTTACAGGTCACACACCAACCTTCGTGATAAAGAAGACCCAATGAAGCAAAAGACTGAAAGTTGGTGAGTCCAGCCTCCCTGCCAAAGAGAAACTTCACTCTTCACTTCTTCTGTGGTGAGAGGTGTGCACACCTGACCCACGCAGCTTCTTAAAGCAGATTTCCATCAGACGTCATTTCTATTAAAAAGACTTTTTCTGCTCTGGGCCGTCTTCGTGATTTTGAAATTTTCTAGCACAACTTGAACACGCTTTTTTACAGTGAAAAACAACAAAAAACTACAATAACCTTCAATGCTGAAAATTCTACATCATTAAAGGGTGACGGTGAAGAGGAAAGGCTCAAAAAGTGAACTGTTAGTCGTAGGTTCTTGTGTCTAGATCTGTGAATTTCAGGAACGGTGACAGAGCTTTGGGATTGTGTGAGAAGCTGGTCCAGGTTGTGATCAGATCAGCTGAAGGCGTTTACTGTTGCTGTTGTGGGTTTGGTGGGTGTTTGGCAGCCGGTCCTCCTCGCTCCCCATGGCCCAGTAACAAGCTCCTCCTGTCTTGGTACTGGCTGTTGTCAAAAGGCATATGGTGGACACTCTGGACATGTGTCTTTAGGTTCCCTTTCTGAGAGGCTCGGTATGGGCAGAGTTGGCAACAGAATGGCCTTTCCCCTGAAGAACACACACAAAGTTGAAAGGTCATATGGCGGCCAGAGGTGACACCGTACACAGAATTTAGAGAGGACAGGGATGTTTAAATATACGGGACAAAAATGATGCAAAGCATAGATGAGGCTTGCTGCAGTGGGAATGGAAAAAGAAGGGGAGGAGGCAAGAGAACACAAGTAAACATAAGCAAAGACACATGGTGGCATTCAGCTAGAAGTACAGAAACACTCTGTAGGTTAAGTGAAGTCTTTATATTTATTTATTTATTTCTTTACATCTATTTTCACTTAAAAAGTTCTCTATCCTGACCCAGATGGAGTCCTCACCCTTTCCTGCCATCTGGAGAAGAGTGCCACACATCCCCCTGTCTGAAGAGTCCCACTTTTGTCTCCATGCGTTTCTCTCAATCACCTGGGCCACCCAGCGGCCCCCTACACAAACACACCCCCTCTCAAACACACTCTGTGCACACCCTATACTCTCCCTTCTAATTAGAATGACCTACAATGGCACAGACACTTCTGAAAAAACAAAAAAAATAAATAAAAATAAGCAACGCACACCTGAACAAAACAAATGAGCGTGCCATTTAATTGCACCTAATTATCATTTTGATAAATGGAAGAATATCAAAGCGGGAAAACAAATGACTCCCCGCGCCCCTCCCGCACCCCTTCTCCCAGAAGAAGAAACAGGGAAATATAGCTGTTATCATACATCATCAGAAACGCAACGGTGAGAAAAGGAAGGGGGGGCGGGGGGCTGGTGTAAGACAGAAAGCGAGAGAGATAAAAAACAAAAAAGTATAATTAATCACACCGAAATCCTCCCCCCCCAAAACCCAAAAAACAGCTGCAAAGACGGCGAGGGTGAGACGTGCGGGGGAAGCGAAAGCGAAAACCTCCGCGACACCGTCCTGCGAGGGAAAACATCACTGACGGGACCGGTGCACTACATTATACTAAAGGTTATCGTCACCGTAAAGCAGCGTCAACACTACATTTAATTGGACCCCTCTGCAGCGCCCGCTCCCATCACTCATAGTGTGTGTGCCTTAAATCTGAGTTCACACGGGCGTGTGTGATATGCATGATTAATTATGATGGACGTGCTGCCTGTACAGCCCAGGTCTCTCCGAATGTCAAAGCAGAGCAGAGCAGCTTTAGCCCAATGTTCCCACTGACCCCGATCCTTACTCATCGTTTCTGCAATTTGTAAAGTTTGTTAATTACTTGTGTTCAGTTTCATTTCCACACAATTCTGTGGGTTCTTGTTGTATTTACACCTGCTCATAAACAAAGATGTTATAATACACTGTATGTGAAAGGTGAAAGTAGGAGATACTGGGATGTTGCCCAGTGGTTTGTTGACAGCCTTTTTGAAGTGATTTTTGAGACCAGATACAAGAAGCAATGAGTGGCTTTCACTGTAAATCTGATGGTACTGCAGATGCATTCCCCACTATATTGTTTTTTATTCAACTCGATATAAATCTGACCATAATTTACAACGTTAATATTGACCTGTATTAAATGAGTCTTGAAACTAGTGATTCAGACTGTTGAGTCTTCAGAAAAATGTTAACTGGAATCATAAAACAAGTCAGAAATATGGACATTTTCTCACTGAGTTTTATACAATTTCACTTCTTTTTTGCAACCACAAGAGTTGCCCTCTGCTGGCCATTAACAGAAATGCAGGATTAAGGCATTATCGCATTTTTATATACGGTCTTTGAATATTTGAGTATAATCGCATTTAAGATTTATTAGTTTCTATGCAACCCCAAGCTTTTTGCTGTCCTCTCGCCATGTGTACGATCTCAACCTCTCAATCTCTCGACAAAAACTGCCATGTTACCGCTGTTAACTGCAGTTAACAGCATCAGTTAGTTTGCAGTGTCAGTTAGGAAATCAGGATGAATAAAAGCAGTAAAGTTACATCTGCTGACATGATAACAGATGGTTTTGGTGTTTTTGTTGGAATTGTCATTTGAATGATTCGTTTATGCTCAAAATACCTGCCAACAGATATTTCTAGGAATCATCGCTTTCCTGAATTCTAGCTGCTTAAAGATTTATAAAGTTTGAATTATAGCAAATGAAGCGATTTTGTACATTAGAATCTACATGCTGTCATTTTGCAGTTGCAACACACTGACGAGCCCATGTGAATGTGTCGAATGTGCAGTGAAATTGCACTGCAGCAAAGCAGCAACTGCCCTTTGAGTTCAAATGCATACAGGAAAACACCTAAATTCAATATTTAACAACAAAAAAAAGAAAAAGAAACCTGGAAACACAAAATAGCATCACTTCAGTTTGATGATGTGAACAATTTCACTCATTTTATCTACTAAGCTATGTTCAGTGAGTTAATTCATTAACTAATCAACTGGGATTTCAAAAAGGCATCTCTTCATAAAGCATTTATGAACTGGTTATAGGTTGAATTTTTCGTTATGTCAATTTGTAACTGAAAGAAGTGTCAAAGTATGGGTACAGTTAGCCAAAATGCCAGGCAGAGCTATTCACCCTCTACACATGGATGCAGATTTAACTGTATATGTTTGAATGTGTCAGATCAGAGCCTGCATAGCCTTTCCAGTCTGATGAGGAAAAAGGGGGATGTGATATTTGTAATGACAATGTGGGGGGAAAAAATGCATCTCATGACAAGTAAAAAGCATGCGCTGTTCTTTAACCAATAATGCTTCCGCCTGATTTAGATAACTGCGGGGGAATCTACGTTGTAACTTACAATGTAACTGGAAATCCTTTTTAACCCTATGCAGTAGCCTTCCACGTCATTCAGTCACTGCGGGCTCTTTCGATCTCATGTGTAGTTACATTTCTCGGTAGATGCACATCCGGTTACGCCGTTTTTCCCGTAGACGTCTAAATCAGGCGTTAGTTTGAAGTATCCCAGCCTTTTAGTGTAATGGCGCAAACCTCATTGTTTTCAAAGCAAAAGTGAAGCTCGTCAATGAGACAACTGTGAATACACACTCTTACGTCAGGTGTGATCCAGCAGCATGTGAGAATGCCAGGTGTTAATGCCATGTGCAGAGGGCGCCACATGTGAATGTTAAACATGAACAAAAAACACACACACACACACAAAGGCTGTGAAGCTGAGTGACTGACACAGACACGCACATGCAGAGGTGAGACAGTAACATTCAGAAACATGCAGGAGCGATGAGCGAGCCCAGTGATTAGCCATTGTGCCACATACTTGTTTGGGAGCTTCAGAAGCGGTGGTGTGAGCGTCAGTACCTCTGTGGAGTCCGTTAAAATCAAACCCAACTGTGGGGGGAGAAGGAGGATTGGGTGGGTGGGGGGGAAGAGGAGGAGGAGGAAGGAAGGGGGAGGGAGGATTTGGTTAAACGCTCTACCAGATCCACACAAGCATTTTTTTTTTTTGGTCTACCACCACCACACAAACAAAAAGCATTTTGCCACCAGCACCCTTGTTAATAGAGGGGAGCTGGCAGTGATGATGGTGATGATGATGATGACGACGATGGTGGTGGTGGTGATGATGGTGATGGAATCTGGTGGAGGCGAGTCGGTGATTTAATATGACGCATGTTAATAGAGGCCTCGGGGTGGCTGGCCTTTTCTGTGCGTGTGCACGTCCATGCTGAAGACAACTGTCGGTGACAACATTAATTACAGCCCCTGTGAGTGTTTACAGAGGCTGTGCATGGGCATCTGTGTGTGTGTGTGTGTGTGTGTGTGTGTGTGTGTGTGTGTGTTTACAATAGAGCTTGGAGGGAAGCTGAGCTCTGCATCACTTACCATTTGGCCTCTGTCACTTAGAATCACTGGCTGTGCCACATATCATTCACACTCTCTATAAAGAAGCTACTTATCTCACTGTCTACTGTGATCACCGCTGGCCCGGCTGATGGACATGACAGGACAGGAGAGGGAAAGGAGAAGAAGAAGAGGAGGAGGAGGAGGCAGGAAATCAGGCAGCCAAGGAGAAGAGGGTATGTGAGGACAAAAAATAAAAGTGAAAATTAAAAAGAAAGAGAGAAAGGGAAAAGGAGGAGAGGGAAAGAAAGTGAGGGGAGGAGATTGGGGGAGTCAATGGATAAAGGAAAAGCAGGGATAAGGAGAAAGGCAAAATGAGACAGACGGAGGAGATAAAAAGACCGTAAAGGTGACAAGATGTGGAAACAAAAAGGAAAATTACTGAAGTGAGAAAGAAGACAAAGGATCTAGGAAAGGAAATGAAAGGGAAAGAAAGGAGGGGAATGAAAAGGAGAGGGAATAAGTGAAAGTAGAGGAAGAGCCGGAGTGTCTGAATCAAGCTGTTTAGTGAATGGCACTGGGATGCATGCAAATGGATTCGTGAGGCTGGTGTGGACAAATGCTGTTCTGCTTCATTAGAATGCACAATTCCATCTCTCTAATTGACATGTAATTAATAATGTATACAATTTGTCACAGGTCAGTATCCGGAGCAAATCATGTTTCAGTTTAAAAAATAGAGACAGCTGCCCAGCCCAGGGCGGGGAAGGACTCACAGACCGGTTGTCACACTCAACTGAACAAAAAGATCTGTTTTGATTTATTTTGCAGGATGCCGGGACGGAGCGGACGTACGGGGAGCCTGATGATGAAATATTGTTGGGAATGTGAATCCCTGTGCATATATCCTCTATATCTCATGTCGGCGTTTCTGGGTGGATAGATCTGTGTGCGCACAGGTGGTACAGGAATGAGTGACTGGTGAGAGAGGGGCTAGAAACTGGGAACATCTAATAGTGCGGGAACAGCAAGTAGCTAAATAAAGTTGTACATGTTAAAGTAGAGCTCTGGACTTCCTTCCCTCGTTCCCCCCCTTATTTCATATCTTTTGCATTTTGGATAATTTAATGGTTTCTGTGACTGATGTTTTTGCACCTTGACTACTATACCATTTATCCTCTTTGAGTTGCTCTGTATAACTTTAGAAAGTCATAGTAGAGAACTTACTGCCAGAACTTTTCAAACAATAATCTTTGGTTTAGGGTTTCAAGATCCAGAGCTTTATTTAATATCTTAAAAATAATTAATATAACTGTGCTCAGTGGTTTAAATGATATTACATTTGTTATAAGCTTGGGATTTTTTAGATTTTAGAGAAAACAATCACATTTTCTGTTACATTGTAATAAAAATGTATTGTATGTATTGTAAATTTTGCTTACTGCAGTCTAGGGTTGTCACGATACTAGATTTTCACACTCAGTACTGACATAGAAAACTACAGTAACAAAATGGTGTGTATATGTGATGAATATTTTAGGACTGTATGAGGTAATGCAAAAAACGGCAATGTTTTGGAACCACTGTTAATCAAATAGATTTGGTACTGTAGGCTGTCACTGCTTCTCTGTAGACTTTATCAGCTTCAGTCTGGGATTTTAAGACTTTTTAGACACAAATAATTGTGTTATCCTGTCACTATCTATTAATATTACAGACAGGCAGGAGTGATAACATTTGTTGGGTAACTCACACATTAATATTATCATTTTATCATCGGCCATAGGCCTTAATGATAACCCAACAGACGGCTAATGCTGCTGTTGGGTTATTGCTAATAGGTAACGTTAAGGTGTGCACTGGCCAGATTAATATTTATTATAAATGTTTTAACACTTCAGTGTTGTTAAAATGAGAGCTTCACTGTTGTTTAGTATTGTGAACGCCAGTTATTCCAATCGCTAGTGAAGTTGTGTCAATTTGAGGAGGCGAAGATGGCCGCGTTGGTGTCAATACTGCTGCAAATAGGCATCTAATCTGTCATTTTTACTATCAATTAGCACATTTGCAGCCCTACTGCAGTCATAGGATTTCACTATACTTAGTTCATATGAATGGC
Organism: Oreochromis aureus; assembly: GCF_013358895.1. Taxonomy (NCBI): domain Eukaryota; kingdom Metazoa; phylum Chordata; class Actinopteri; order Cichliformes; family Cichlidae; genus Oreochromis; species Oreochromis aureus. The sequence goes on from NC_052952.1 coordinate 12,578,441, forward strand.
CTTTTGTCACAGTCAAATGTGCATTTGTTAGATTTTTTTTTTTCATTGTTTCTTTTTTTTGTGACAAGCAAATGTTGTGAAATCCACCTCAAAAAAAGTGAAGACAATTTTAACCCAAGGCTTAGACACTTCTACATAAGATCCAGCCTGTGTGTGACAAATATGCACTTGCTTTTGTTTGGGGGGGTTTCAGTGCGTAATGGCTGTATCTACCTGTATGGGATCTCATATGAGTTCGCAGGTGGCTGGGCTGGCTGAAACTCTTCCCACACTCATTGCAGAAATACTGTCCCTGCCGCATGAGAGACCTCAGCATCCCTGCGCACACACAAATACGTGAGGGAGGAAACACAGGATTAAATGGTGGCTCTGCAAATTCCAGAGGTCAAAACCACTGCAAGCCATTTAGAGGAGGCCAAATGCAGTGAATTTGAACTTTTGATTCTTAGAACAGAGATAAAACAACAACACCAATACATACATATATATATATTTAAAAAGAACAGATATCAGATGTCAGTGTAAGAAAATGGACTATTAGAGAACAAAAAATACTCTGAGTTTGCATAGGCTTTATATTTTAGGATTTTTTTTATTAAAAGGGGTCAAAAGTGAACATCAGAGTCATATTATTTCAAACAAGTAGACATTTTCACGTGGCAGTATTTCCACAGCTTGACTAAAGACGTAAAGGTCGGATTCAGGCAGAAAGTGAGTGGGTGTACATAAAGCGCAGAGCCTGGCTGGAGCGGTGGAGGTAGGTAGCATCAGTAGTGGACTCGCGCAGGCATCATTAGTATGTCTAATGTGTCATTATGAGCGGCTAGCTCCAGGGGCTGGACTGCAGCTGTCACACAGCATCATCTCAGAGGCTGACAGCCAGACACACAAAGCGCGCACACACACCGCATAAATTACAGGCAATTAAAACGCCCCGGCTGTGATGTGCCCGCTCCGCTGCCCGTGTGTCACATGTCAGGTGTGTGTGTGCGCATGTGTGTGTTGGCATGTGTATGAGTTATAAGAGTTGTATATATGCGTGTTTGGGCCAAGGGAGGAAAGTGAAGCACGGGCTGTGGCACACACTGGCATCATTTAGACACACACACATAATAATGCAACAACTGCGACATTACATGCACCGCTCACCTTTACATGTTAATGTCCTTAAATAGCAAAAAGATATCAACGTGTTGATAACACAGGATCATAAATCACAGTCTTCTTTGATGGCACATGACTAAACGGAGACTCCCAGGTTTTGGCCTTTTTGTTAGGTCCTGCTTTTACGCAGTTATTTTTAATAACTAAGCATTTACACAAAAACCATCAATTTGCCATGCCAGCTTAATGCGGGTCAACAGGATGAACTTGTAGATTTTATTCTGCCGGAAAAGTTTGCAATGCTACTTTTGCACACATCCTGCGAGAAGAATCTGCGAAACCTTTAGGTAAACAAAATGAAACAGAGAACTCACCGACGCCTTTAACGCTACATGGATTTTACTTTAAAATTGATTTACAACAAAGGGAAAGTGCGGGAAAATCAATCAACTTTTATCTCGCCACATCTAATGAGAGCTCTGAAGCTATAACGAGGCAGTATAAGAAAAACGCCACCAGGAAATTAATTGTTAAGGGGACAAGAAGCCCGCCTGTGCTTTGTAAACCAGATGGAATGCATACTAAAAAGTGGTTAAAAAGAGCAGGAATTCACCATAAAGAAACCCGCTCTGTGTTCATAATTTCAACAGCTATGGAGCAAAGACACGTCACTCGTGCTGGATTTTTCTTTTCCCCCCTGCGTTGCATGTAAATGTAGGGGCGAGAGACATTTAAGGATGGTCTACTTAATGACAACACACATGCGTGCTTGCCTTTGACCTCTCTCGCTGACAGAAAAGAGGCCTGGAGATTCAGGGGTGCTTTCACTGAGGACGCGTAAACACCATAAGCTTAAGGCCTGGCATATACCTGGGAAGTGCCCAGTACTCTGGTACATTTGTGTATGTGTGTAGGCAGAGAGGGAGGGATGTAGGGGGGGGCAGCTGCGGGAACAAGGAGGACAGGGATGCGGAAGAGGTGACAGAGAGTGTCTCTGGCAGCCCGACTGCTGGCCTCTGGATACTCTACTTCTACTCTGGGCCGCCAGCCCTTCTCACTGACGCACTAATGAAAGACAAGACAGAGCTGGACGGAAAACACAAGCAGACACGCGCACACTCGTACACATATTACAGAGAGAAAGGGAGAAAGACTCAGTTGCTCAAAAAAGGTCACTTTATCGCATGTGACTCAAAGGGCTAAGGCAGATCGTGACGATATGCGCCTGGACGGGTGACAGCGATGTCATGCGTCTGCTCTGGGGCTGTTGTCTTTGACCCCTGGCTCCACACAGCCCCACTTGACCTCAGAGACACAACTGAAAATGGGCAAATAATACGGATGTTCGGTAATGACCATTTCCAAAGCAGCTGGTGGGGTAATTATTCTGTCTCATCTCTCTCTTTGCCTCTTCTGTTCCCTCTCTCTGTTTTTCCTCCCTCCATTCGCATCTGTGCGAGTCTCTCGTCAGGCAGAGCCGTGACCTAAACAGTTTGTGACAGCTTTCTGGGAGAGTGGAGCTGGAGAGTAGGCATGCCTCGCAGACCTGAGAGTAGCAAAGGTTCTCTCACGTCTTTCACGATTACAAAAAAATAAATAAATAGAGGCTACACAGACACACACACACGTTCCTTTTCCATCTAAAAATTTCAGGCACATATGGACACACATGCTGCCTCAGATAAAGACTTCCATTATGCCTCACAAACATGCGAGCACACATGTGCGCTCGTTTAATGGATCCCATCGTTATTAAAAATCTCATCAGTCTGGAGCAGCGTGTGTGTGTGTCTGTTTGCCTGTCGATCACTTTCTCCCAGATGGAGTGCCAAGTGTGTGAGATAAAGAGAAATATGTGTGCCTGCTCTACAAGTTTGGATGTTTGGGGCTGCTGGTGTCTTTTTCTTCTTTAGCTTGTCAGGTTTAATCACTTCTACTCATATCAGCTGAAAAAACAAGTTGCTCAGTCACTGGAAAATACTCCTCTACATACTCCTGACATTTGGCAAAGCCAAGGCCCTCTGGGCATTTTGGATGTGAGCTTATGATGAGGGACTTTCTGCAGTGCAGCTTTTTTTCCAATGTTTGGCATTATAAAAATACAATAAAACACAACTTGGACTACGCCACTGCTAATTTTCACAAACAAAAGTAAATCAGCCATAAAAATAAATAAATTGATGCCTACCAGTAGGATCCATGAGGGCATTGGCTGCACCCCAGCGGTGGTACAGGGTAGCAAATTCATGAGGGCTGTAGTTTTTGAGGAAGCCGAGGACATCACTTGGCGTCTCTGGTGTCTCTGTAATCGGCTCCTGCTTTACCTCCCCGCGAGCCTCTGAAGGTAATGAAGAAGAGGATGAGGAGGGAGAGGAGGAATTCTGAAGAGCGCCACCCTGCGCCTGCGAGGCACCAAAGTTGTGTCCTGCAGTTGAACTATGGGTAATGGTGCTGGGCCTCGTAGCATTAGCCCGAACCTGGCTGTGAGGGTTAGGAAGCTGCTGATGAGGGGTGCCCCTAGCTCGACTGTACTCTGCTAGGCCGTGTTTGCTAGACAGCATGAAACCCAGTCCTTCTTGGGGCAACAAGTAGCGGTCAGCTCTGGAAGATGTAGCGGAGCCAGCAGTTGGGGCTGAGGGGCGTGAAGGGGTGCCAGTGTTCTTCTCCAAGGAGCTGGAGGATGACAGCGAGCTTCCCCGCGGGTACACTTCCACTTTGGGTCTGAAGCGTGACTGATGAGTGTGGTCCTCCGTGGGTCTGATGTTGCTGCTGCCTGGCCGTGCTGCGACTCTCCCAGCTTGGGTGCCCAAGCTAGAAGAGGGGCCCCTTGAGGATGAGGTGCAGGGGGCAGAAGATGATGATGGTGTGGCTGAATAACTGGCTGGCTTGCTCTTTTTTAGAGTCTCACTAGAGCACGCCGGAGGCCGTGTGCGCTGGGTACGCGTCAGTGAAGGGAGAGGCTGACACTCCTTCCCTTCCAGGACAGGTGGAGGTCCTGTGCGTCTTCTGGAGGATAACGAACTGTCCTTGGAGCCTTTCGAGTTGGTTTTAAGAGCCCATTTAGGAGCCAGATTGGAACTATTGCCATTAATGCGGTGAGCCACAGTCTGGTGCATCCAGAGCACCTCGGGGTAGCGGGTGGAGTGAGAGCAGAAGGAGCACTTGTGGCTAGGGAGGCTTTTCTTGTCCAAGGCTAAAGAGGCTATACCCCTGATGCCCTCAGCCCTGACACATAGATCCAAAGGTGCTACGCTGGGATCAAGTGCAGTGGACTGAGCTGAACGGTAGCCAGGAGGGGATGTAGAGTTGTTTACTCCCTGAAGAAGCGCTTTCTTAAGTTTGGTATTACTGCTGGGAGTTCCTCTGTCCGAGCTGGGACTGGGAATGGTGCTGGATCTATCTTTGGAGGCAGGTGGATGTTGGACACGGACATGAGTTAAATAGGCCTGTGAATCTGTGGCGACAAAGTCACACATGCTGCAGATGTAAGGCTTCTCATCTGTAGGGAATAGCAACAACAACAAAAAGGTCAGTGGCTACAAAGGAAGTCATATTGATTATAGTTTAATAGACTTAATAGTCAACCCAGGGATCATTACTTTCACATTCATGTTGGTTCATCTAGATGTAGTTTTGGTAAATGTCCACCAGGGAGCAGTATTGATCAGTCCTTCCAAAGCCTCTCTTTTTATTTTATGCATACTAAAATAAAACAATTATATCTACTACTGCAAGAATATACACAATAGCAGAAAACAAAACATAATTACATTTTAACATTTGATTAGCTATTTATAAGATTTGGTATTTGTTCAGTAATACTCTGTGACCATGCAAAACTCACGTGAAGGTTATGTATAAATATTTGAATATTATTTCAGAGAGATGTACATTTCCTTGGCAACTGCTGGGCTGTTTTATAGTCCATATGGATTGAAATAGTTACAACATAGCATCAAACATTGCCATAGAGTTCAATAAACTCCTTATTGACATATAAACAAATGAGGAGTGTTACAGGGCTGTAAAACTGGTTTATTTACTGGCACGCTCTTATGCTGGCACTGCTTTACATTGCATGTGTTAAATGTACTGAGCCAATGCTGCTAAGTCATGCAGGTGCAGTTCTATAAACTCCCCACAAGGTGGCAGTTGTGACAGGTTTCTAACAGTGAATGTCATTGTTATGACTGGATAACTATTTCCGTAAGTGTCCAAATTTTCAACAGGAACAGAGATCATTAATAATGATATCAAACTGAATGGAAACACTAGTAATAGATGTAGAATGAGCAGCAATATTTGGATGTGAAAAGGTTTTAAATAAAAAAATATATATATGTGAGGAAGAACAATCCTAAAATTAGACTTTTTCAATATGAAAGACTGCCAGAGGCAGGGTAATCGCACATGTATGATAAAATACATCAGATACTCTAAGTAGCACATTATTGTATTCTCCATAATCCCTCCTCCGTTTTTACAGCACCAGCAATCTGCCATCTGTTTTTCATTTGGCTTCCTGTTGGCAACGTTGGCCAGCGCTCACAGCCCAGGACCCTGCCAAAGGTAAAGCTTGGGACAGGGTGGACTACCAGTTAGAGTGGAACAACTGATGTTTTCTGGTTACCAAACCAGTACTTTTATTATTCAGTTAATAACCAGTGGTGTGGGGTCATGATATAAAGGGTGGAGTACACAATATATGTGTATTAGTAAACACAAATTTTTAAAAAAAAATTAACATTTTCACAAATAGTGTGGTGGCTCGAAAGGAGCGTCCTCTCAGCCTGTATGGCCCCTCACTGGAAAGTGACGCTATAAATAGCCAATCCCTCAAACATCAGGCGGCTTGTCTGGCTCAGTGGTAAGAAGAGTGGATGAGTGACAGTGGAAGTGTCACAGGAGGTAACCTTAGAGATTAGAAAAGAGTCAGCAGGCAGACGAGGAAGAAAGGTAACGAGGAAAAGGATGGATGGCCAGATAAATAAAATCTTTTGCTGCTTGAGAATAAAACAAATTAGTTCATCGCTGAATCCTGAATACATTTTCATCGATAAATGTTAATTAAATGTCTCAACAGCCTGATCCTGACACCCTCTGTGTATAAAATCCAACCTGAACTCAGTGACAGTGATCTCTTATGAACAGACGTTATCTAAGCTAGATAGCACTGCTCGGATATTCGAACGGTGGATTCAGCCGTGTTTGCTACCTTCATTTTACCTTTGCCCTTCCCGCGATGATGCAATGTGCACACTAAACTATAATTTTGCATCACTGTTGTACACACATTTCACAGTAAAAATATTTTTTAAATGTTTAAAAGAGATTTTAGGCATTTCTAGTATAACTCTAAAACAATCTCACACAGTCAAGCGCAGTGTCAGATTGTTCTTTTTAGAGAGTGAATTCCTCACAGTGCTGCACAACTATAAAAAAAAAAAGCCGAGCCGGCCTTCAATGACTTTTTGATGTTCCCAGTAATGCTAATAATTTGTTATTATATAATAAACAATACCAGCGTGTTAAGGGAAGCAAGCAAACATGTGTTCATGGCTAAGACACAAATCAGAGAGAGAAAAAAAATCATATTCACACACACATAAGTGGGAGGGAGGTGAGGGGAGTTTCCTGAGACAGGAAGACCTGAAATAGCGCACAGCTCGATCAGGCCTGAAGAAATGCTGCTGCTATTTTTGCATTTCTGTACTAGCAGGGAGGAAAAGAAACAATCACAACAGTTCTATGCTATCCGCCGTCCCGTAGCTGTGCAGACAGAAACCTGAAGTTTGAAAGATAAACAGCAGAGAGCTGTAACGCAGGAATTCTTCCTTTAGCATTTTTAACCCATGATTATGGGTGTCCTTTCTTCTTCTTCTCCTTTTTTTCCTTTGCTTAGCAGTGTTTATTGGTTGTGGAGGTGGAAAAAAATGATAGGCATTCCAAAAATGTCCTCTGCTCTACTGACATGCTGCTGAAAGGCACAAACTCTCATTTAACTGCTAACCGTTCATTGTTTACATAATAATAGCACTGTTGTAAACTGACTTTCCGGCAACTGTTAAAGTTTATTGACCATATTAAATGGCATCTATGAGCAGCACTCTGTTTTTATGGAGTGCCGTGCACAAATATGTAACTTGGACGTTTTGCCACATGGTGGCTCTACTTCCCACTCTATAAAGACTGATGAGCTGAGAAGCTGCAACTTCACAAAGCACATTTCATCAGCAGATATTTACTGCAAGGCTTTAAAAGCACTACAATCACTCCTGAGCCTAAAATCCTTCAAGATATGGTTTTACACTTATGTTTCACATTATATTTTGATAGAATTGTTGGTCATAGCTTATTTAACTAGACTCCTTATCATCACATTAATTAATCCTCAGCTCTTTGCTTATATTATATATTATATATTATGTGGCATCTATAATGGAAGAGGGTTATTTCAAACAAATAAAAAGGGAATAAAACAAGATTAGGCCAATGGAAAATACTGTTTACTAACCCGAAAGCTCTCCAGAGTTTGCAGTACCCATCTCTGAGGCCTGGTCTCCAAGGGTAGAAGCTGGTGGAGAATCTCCATACCCCGGGGTGCTGGGCCAGCTGGGAGAGCCTGATTCTGGGTCGCTGGTGGAGCCCCATCGCTCATCTCTTGTGCTTCTTTCCTTGTCTCCAACAGAGGCCCTGCCTCCATCCTTCCTGTGAACCCGCTGGTGGACGATCATCTGGTGACGGCTGCGGAACACCTTGCCGCACTCGAAGCACTCGTTGGACTTGGAGGAAGAAGCTTGCGACTGGGATGGGCGCCTTCTGTCCTGACGAGACGAAGGCCGGTACTCGGAATCACTGAGGCTGTCTGGTGTCCGGTCCCCTGAAGAGGTGTGGCTTCCCAAACCGGAGCTGCTGCGTCTGCCCGAACTGCGTTTCACTTGACCTTGCAGGACATAACGGCTGCTCTCCTTCTCAAAAACCACAGCAGCACCGGCTAGGGCTTCCTCTCCGATACTTCCTGCCCCGCATGAGGCCTTGTAACTAGACTCCACTGGCTCCACAACCCTTCCTTTAGTGGCTAATTGCCAGGCCTGGTAGCTGCAAACTGGATCTAGCTCTGGGATTCTTTGACCCATCATCTTTTCCTTACTTTCCTCCTCTTCATCCTGGTTCTTTCCCTCAAAAGGCTGGAGGTTTAAGTAGTCAAGGAAACGTTTCTTAGCAGCTGGGGAGTCCTCATCGTCATTGGGCCTCCCTTGGCTCGGGGACTTCCTGCTATAGCCGAGACTGTGAACTTTATCGTGGGCTCTTAGGCTCTCTCTGTTGTGAAACAGGTTTCCACATTTGGAGCACATTTGGTAGACAGAAGTAACGGAGCCGGTAACAATATCAGGATCCTGGGCTACATCATTGATGGTGGCTGGATGCTCAGTTGACTCTGCTTTTGACCGTGACCTAGATTTGGTGTTGTGTGTTTTCATGTGAGATTTGAGAAACCACGCTTCGCGGAAACGTCTCCCACAGATGCGACAGCAGTGATCCAGGATCCCCGCGTGTTTCTTCATATGTGACTTCAAGAACCAGGATTGGGAGAAGACCTGACCACAAGTCTCACAAGGGAAGGTCCCGTCACTCTGGGGCTGGATGACGTCAGCTTCGGTCGCAGCCTCCTCCTTGACAGCGGTCTCCTCTTCTGTGTCTGCTGTTATGTGGACCTTCTCAATGTGGCTGAGGAGCTGGTCTTCCCGCTGGGCCTCGTAGCCGCACAAACGGCAACAGTAAGGCCGCTGCTCAGTGACGGACTTTTCCCTTTTCATGCTCCTCACAGGGACTTTCCTACGGGTTTCCTCACCACCATCCCCATTTATCATCCGGTTACAGGCAGAGCTGCTCTTGGTTGGGCTGGTGCCTCCATCGAGACCCTCTGAAACCCTCATCTCCTCCTCCTCAGCAGCACCCTCTTCATCCTCATTGGAGTGGTGGCTAGACAGCGTGCCCAGCTTGTGACTGCGAATGTGGACTTTGAGGTTGCCCTTCTGCGAGGCTCTGTGATCACAGTAGGGGCATTTGTAAGGGCGTGCACCCGTGTGGCGTCTCATATGCTGCGACAAAGAGCTAAGGAAAGGAAAGCTGCGTCCACAGATGTTGCAGTCGTAACTCCCAGGAGTTTTGTCGTCCTCGGCCTCCATCTCATTTTTAGGGTTGGCTTTGTCTATGCTCAATTTCTCCTTCTGACCTCCTGCCTGAGTCTCCATTACGTCCACACTGTCTCTGGGATTCATGGTATGAATTAAACTACCCTGTCTAGGTGGCCTCTCATAAGCTCAAACAATATTTATAACTACTGCTATCTGCAGCTGTACATCTAGAGATGTCTTTGTTGGCAAGTTGAAAACACTATCTGCCTTCAATCATTCGATCAGGCTACCAATATAGCAGCTCAAGTCCGGTCACTGGATGCCACGCAATATAGCCATCCTCGGTGACTCAAATCACAAACAGCTACTTGTCATTTGCTTTCTCAGAGTCGAAAAGGTCGGCATATAATAACTGAGATTTAAACAATCTCTTTGTCAGAATAATGTGAAAGTTTCACTCAGTTTCATGTCATTGTGTCGGTGGAGTGGCATGTCTGAAGGTCTCTGCCTCAGAGGAGGCCATTCGCTACTCTTCTGGTCTTCATTGTACTGCCAAACGGCGAGCGTTCTTTAAGTGGTGACCCGCACGTGTACCATCCACCTGTGAATAAAAATGAGAAAGGCATGTTAGTTCAGCTACAGCGCATCATTTCAAGAAGCCTTTTAGTTTTCTAAATCCACCTCAACGAGCCACTGTAGTGGCTGTGTACACGGCCATAGATGTATATGCTTATCAGATGTCTTTGCACCTTTTACTATGATGTAGCTCTAACGTATAAGTGTCTGTGTGTTAAATCTGCTTCATAACCATTCATGCGTGTCCCTGAATTGTACCTCCAAAGGCATGTAAAGCTGCACAGCTTGGACTTGTTTTGTACATAGACTCCCAACAGATAAAGTCAGCAGTCACTGACAGCACTGGTGAGAAAAAGACACAATGAGCCAAATGACTCATCCATAGCTCTCATTTCAAGTCACACTTTGAAATGATGGACTAATCTTGTCACTTTTTACAGCAGAACATTTTAAAAAAGCAGCTGCAAAATCTTCCTTTTGAGGTTTCATAATAGAACTATTACAGTTACTATCAACCTACAGTTAGCACTTTGGTATGAATACTTTATCATGAATGCAGTTCCATGCTCATAATAGCAATGTTTACAAGTTTAGCAAGTATAATATGCTCTAATATAAATTCCAAGAGTAATCATTGCTATTGAGTTCAGATTCTGCCATTAGTTTTGTATGTATTCATAAACATGTATTCATATACATACCATAGTATGTATGCATACCCTATTCAAAAAGCAGCTTCCTAACCTTTCTTGGACCTCAAAGCTCACTGTGGTGATAAACACTTGACCTTCTTACCCACCGAACAGCCTGACAAAAATGTACAGGCTTTAGGTGTGTGTGTGTGTGTGTGTGTGTGTGTGTCTCTATAGGACACTGTGAGTCTGTATCTTGCACTGTATGCTGCCAGTATGCACGTGCATGTGTGTGCTGTGATTGTGCATGAGTCGGGTGGGGATGTGGGTGGGAGGGGAGCGTGGGGGCTCTGACACAATGGCTGAGTCGACACTTTACACAATCAGGGTTGTAGTTGGGTGGGGGTGGTGCTGGAGGAGTGATGAGGGGGGGGTCGCTTTCACATCAGCAACATCAGCAGTGCCACCATATTCCCTCCCCACAGTGGCCTCATGCACCCGCCTCAACTGACTCTATCACATGACAGGGATCTTAAGTACACAACAGGAAGTGGCTCTTCAGACAGTTTGCTTTGCTCTATTTCTCGAACTGGAGTTGAATGGGGTCAGAGAGAGAGTCAAACAGAAAGAGATAGATAGAGAGAGCGATGAGACAAACAGAAACTTCCGTGTTGACTGCATACACAGTATTTCCATGAACAGGTGAAATACTGATTTTCTTAAACTGTTTGTGTGTACGCCATTTGTTAAACTAAGAATCCTTAAAATCCAGCCCTAACCTGAATTAGTCATAGTGTACCATGTATTCTGTTCAAAGTGCCTCCTTTTCACCATATTGACGTTTTTCCTCATGGGCTGTCCCACTCTTCTCACAATACTGATTAAAAGGTCATTCACATCTTTATTCTTTTCTACCCGTCAGCTCATTAAAACATCAATGCATAAGACAGCCCTGTTGATTTAAAACAAGGAAACATTTTCCTTTATAAAACCGGACACATCGTATAAGTTACTATCACAAAACTCTCAAGCATGAAAAGATTTCCATGGGAAACCTGCCTGAAAGCGTGAACTATGTGAAATCTGACTGACAACATTATTACAGGCTTTTACATAAAGTGTCAGAACCCGTGAGCTGAGTTACTGCCGAGCTCTAATTATAAGTGGATAATTGATCATAATCATAAGAGTATAAGGTGGTGGAGGAGGAAAGTTAGCACCAGAACAATCATGTGTCTTAAATTCTTGCACTGAAAATGACTACCCTGCGCCAAAGCTATCTATCTATCAAGAATGATTTATGCTATTGAAATCAGCCTCAGTAGGCTACCATGCTTCCTCTGGGCGAGCTTAGTGTGCTAAGATTTCTAGTGAAGACGTACCACTGCTGCCATAAGTACACCTGTGCTTCACATTACCCTGAAACAAAGTACTGTATCAGAAGGAGACAACTACCTGTCTAAACAAAATACAGTTAATCATAATCTATTTCTGTTTAATTGAAAACTCTCAACCTGTAAAGGCATACACAGTGTTAAGGGCATGGCTTTGTGGATGGCAGTGACATTCAGTTGTTTGCATAACCCCAATGCAGGTGATTAAATATGACCTTTGTGGTCCTTTTCAAAGTTTTTATATATAAATTTAAAAAGATCTCAGTATGTAAGGCCCCTGGCAAACAGGCCTAGAGAGTGGTCTAGGAAAATTGTTTTGGTTGCTAGCAGGTTGCTATGGTCACCCACAGTTTGCAAGGAAAAACTGACTTGTCTGCAATCACTTGGAAGCTACTTTCCGAATGAGAAATAAAACTGTGAAAAGTCCATGTGCAAAAGTTGTTCCTTTTGAAACGTGCCGGACACAGCGTTAAGGCACAACTTTTATTTGAAGGCAAATGTTCTCCGTTTCAGGTTTGAATAGCACTTTTTCACGTTTTGCTACGCTCAGTTGCCAGGAGTTTGCCATCGTCCATACAAACTGCAGCAATTTGATGGAAACAAAAGCAACTCCAAGGAGGTTTTTGGTACGACACCCTCTTTGATACCGATTTTAGCCAGTGACAGTCGGCAGCTGGTCAAAGGATAGATATTTTCCCTAGCAAACCGAGGTTGACAGGGGGTTGCTGACAGGTCTCCAAGCCTGTGTGACTGAGGCCTAATGGATGCACTGTGCTTTGAAATTTCCATATTTGTTCTTCTGTGCCACCACAAGTCATGTCGTGGTTTTGCGTGGAATTAATACAAGAGTTTGTCAGTTTATGAATGAATTACTAATGAAATCCTCATCTGTCTAAACTGCACTCTGTTTTTAGTGGCAACAAATGCTAACATGCTAATACAAGGAAAACTAGATAACAATAGACCTGCTCATTATTTCAATGCCATTTTAAGAATTTCAGCGCACTGCTGTGCCTAAATTTAGTGTCACAGAGCCGCTAGCATAGCTGCTGATTTAGATCAGAAGCATTAGAAGTATCACTGTATGTAGAATAATTACTACTGTAAGCTTATGATCTGCATTTCATCTGTTCAGTCTCCTGAAAGAGCATTACAGTTTGCTGCTGTAATTGCTAAGGCCTTATTATTTTAACACCATGACCCATGGCGCAGTGTCTAATTTATATAGCTATCTCAGAGAAGATATTCAGAAACTGTTATATGAGCCAAATGTTATCACGAGAAGACTCCAGTTGTCACTGTAACAGGCAGAAATTCAAGTGATGAGGGACAATAAGGAAAACAAAGCCATCTACCCACAGCCATTTATCCACCTCAGTTTCCCCTCAATCTGTTCCATCTGCTCTCTGTCTCCATCCTAATGTTACTCATTAGTACTTAGTAGTTTTTTCCAGTTCTGGCGCTAAAAACAGAGGATAATGATCTTATTTGCTATTAAATGGCCTTGCTGACTGGGGGTCAGGAGGGCTGGGAGGGGTTGAGACTATTCAACTGTAAGCCTGTCATCCACCAGACAAGCACATGTGCCAATTGAAATGTAATGAGATTAACCACCAGAAGGGAAACAATGCAGGCTTGTCGCCATAGAGGCTAAAGGAAGAAAAAAAAAAGACAAATTGGCTTAAGGAGGGAGAAACAGTCCAGGAGAGACAGAGAAAATGACCAATCATCAAAGTCATCAAAAACAAAAAGAGATAGAAGCTCTATTAAAGATCACCGTGGCACAATAAATGGATAGGAGTTTTTCTCTGAGACACGGAGCCCATTCCACTTTGTGACTGTCACTGACATCCTCCAGCTAATTAACCTCGCGCACAGTAAGAGGGGAAGAATTAATAGGACTGGAGATGGTGAGAGCACATAGCTGGAAAATGATCCTAGTTTACTGTGTTTATCAGCTACTTTCTAACTGGAGTGTTTAACCTTTTTTTGTTTACTTGCAGGAAATAGATCGCCCTCGAACACAATGATCAGTCTAAACCCAGTTGGCAAAACTGCCACTCAGATATCAGACATGCCATTAACGGACACTTAAGCCTCCTTTGAGTCTCACACACTCAGCTGATAATGACTGCTGCATCAAATAAAAAGAAAAAAACAATCTTTTTCCTCTCTTCCTTCCTGATACGTTCACCTCAGCTGATCTGCCTTCTGAACGCCAAACCCTAGCAGTTGAAAACCGGTAAGAGGAGGAAATCCGTTCTCATTTTCCCAACCCTGCGCAACCTTTACAGAGCAGCTTGGCTCTTTTTTTTTTGTTTCTGGATCTTCCGGGGTTCACATCTGGAGAGAATCTCAAAACAGTGTCAAACTGTGCAAGCAGAGGATCTGTTTACAGATTTGTTTTCACACAGTAGTGCCGTCGCAAAGGCAGACGTACAAACCAAGCTTCATCCATTTAGATCCAACACTGGTAGCAAGGCAAGCACAGTTTAGTTAAGAGTACTGTCTGCACCGCTTAAAATTCTTTCTCCACAGCACCCTCTAGAGGCCGTATATTCTGCTTGCAGAGAACATGTGGCAGATAATGAGTAAAAGGCGTGCTCCCATTTGGCTGCACAGTTTTTACAACTGTTTGCTCGCCCTCGCCGTTTTGCTCTTTTGTGACAGAAAATGCCACCGTTCTGCCAGGAATCGCCTTCATCGCAGCAACCGCCTCAGAGGCATCCACAGCACAAATCTCCCGTACCCGCGTTTGAGGAGATTGGCTTTCATAACGCAGTCAGTCACTCACGCTGTCACCTTATCACTGGTAACGACTCTAGGTCATTCTCATGTGGGACATCCTTCAGCAGAGACAGGATCTGTTTCCCTCCCACACAGCAGCGCAGAGATCAGCGTTTGAGGTTATGAAAAAAAAATAGACAGAGGGGGAGAAAAATAAAGAGTGGACCTTCTGTTAAAATGAACACACACACACACACACACACACACACACACACACACACACACACACACACACACACACACACACACACACACACACACACACACACACACACACACACACACACATGGGGAACTGAGGAATCAACAAGCAAAACAGAGGGGTCTTTTAATGTCGCGTACATACACACACACACACACACATCTTTTGAACGTCCATATATGCACAATGTGGGCTTTTACCACTGTTTCATACAGGCAGCATTGATAGCTTAACAGCACATACAGAAAGGGCTCACACACACACACACACACACACTGCACACTGCTTCATGGAGCATAACATACAGGGAGCACTTTACAAATAAACTTGCTATCCTCTGTATAGTTGCTCATAAAGTGGAGACATTCAATGCTCAGAGTGGGACAGAGGCGATGGAGTCTTAAACACTCACACACACACACACACACATGCAGTGTATTCTCAGACCAATCAATAATCCATTATGAACAAACTGCTCTTCACCTCCCACCCAGCTCTAAACTGGCAGACAAAGAGGTCTGCTGTATGTGCCACGATGAAGAGAGAGAAATAAACCACAGCCGGATAGGCATCTCTCACACACACCTACAGGATGTTCACAAAAAAACAAACAAAAAAAGACACACACACACACACACACACACACTGGAGAGTTCTGACATTTTTAGGGTAAAAATGGTTTAGCTGGGAAAAAAAAAAAAAAAAAAAAGAATAAACTTTGTGAAAACTTTGTGGTTCACAGACCAGTTTCTGTTCCAGTTGCTGTTAAGTACTATTTATTGACTTACATGCCATATACCAAAAATCCTGTCAGCAGCTGTGAGAGGAGAACACACGTAAAATTTTCTTTCTTCACTCTAGAAAAAAAAGGAAAAAAAACATGTGTCAGTAAAATATGTTCAGAATTGTGTACATTATTCCTGCACTGCTAAGAAATGTATGTCATCATCCCTGCAACATTTTTCACATATCTCCACCATAAACCACAAATATGCTTGTGTGTGTGTGTGTGTGTGTGTGTGTGTGTGTGTGTGTGTGTGTGTGTGTGTGTGTGTGTGTGTGTGTGTGTGTGTGTGTGTGTGTGTGTGTGTGTATGAAAGCTAGACAGGAGATGGACTTCCTTTAGAGATGAACTGCAGATGGATGTGGTCCAGATGTGGGTTCAAGCGACTTTTAGTCCAGTTTTGTGCTGGATTCTTCCTGGTAATGCTAGCTGCGATGCCAAAAACATGCCCAAAAGTGACTTTAAATGACTGGTTTTGATTCTGGCTCAGACCGTCTGTATCCACTCATGCCTGATTTTGTCAATTGTGTATTTAACAAATTAAACATAGTCTAATGACAAGATCTGAGCTCCTAAATTTTCCCATCCTGCACCCCACCCCTAAAGAATTTAGTGTTCTCTAAATGAGGTCTGGCAGAGTTTGTGACTCCAAACTGAATCCCACTTAGGGCTAACCTATAACTAGATCTATGACCAATCAGGGTCCGGTGTGGGCTGAGTTATATTATAGTTTTCCCTCTCCTCCTTCTCTTGTCAGAGCAGGTCATTCTCATAAGCAGGAAGAGCAGTGGGAGGTTTTGTGGCATTGTTGGGGTCTCCAATTCCCATCCTATCCCTGGTCCCATCCCTACGCCCCCCACCCATCTCTTAAACCCAGCCAGAACAATAGAGGGGGTCCATGCTGTCTGTCTCTCCTCAAACCGCCACCCCCCTCTCTGATAAATAGACTGAGAGGGATCCTGCCTGCCTACTCTATTTGCGTGAGAAGGGCCTTTGGATTGAAAGAGTCCACTGGGTCTCTGTTTATGTATGTGTGCTGTGTGTGTGTGTGTGTGTGTGTGTGTGTGTGTGTGTGTGTGTGTGTGTGTGTGTGTGTGTGTGTGTGTGTGCATGTGTGTGTCTGTGTGTTTAGGAAGTGGCAGGTGTTTGGGTCAATACTGTCATGTTACATTTTAGTGACCCACCCATGCTTGTGGGATTACTGGACGGGTCAGGAAAAAGAAGAGTGCAGTTCTCAGGCCCACACACTAACCAAACACACTGCAATGGAGGCTTTTGTCTTTCAGTACGATTCACTGTGGCTGCAACTGCAATCAAAAGAGACACCTGTTTTTTTAATTTATGTATTTATTATTATTTTTGGGCTTCACATGTATCACATGAAAATGGATAAAGGCCAGTTCTTTTGTCCCCCCTGCTAAGAATTGTGAGAACACTGCATTTTCCATTGTTTGATACCTGCTCCCACAAGTATAAAGCCAACAAGTGCTGCCTGCTCTTATGGACCCAACTATCTTCGGCTTCCTCTGAGACACACTGTGTGAGCGTGTGTGTGTGTGTGTACGAGTGTGCACATATTTCCCTCCCCCTCCTTCTCGAACTCTGCCTGTTTTTCTCACACCGCTCGTTAACCCCTGGGTGCTCCTGCCCACAGTGCCCCCCTCAACACACACACACACACCGTCTCTAGCCCTCTCCTAAACCACAGCAGCATTCCTCGCACACATACACAAACTAGGATCTACTGTCACTGTGCAGCGCAGACTAAACCATCATAGCCCTCGCGTAAATTACCTCCAAGCTCAAAAACAAGCAGGCACGTTTCTTGCGAAAGACAAGACTTCTTGTGCGAGACTGCGTTTTTTTTAATCGTTGGTTCCTAAGCCACTAAACTGAACTTTAACCCCGAGCCCAACATTAATCTAACCACAACCCCTAAATCCAAATCTTAATCCTAAAGCACTGGAGTGGATGTAAGGATGATCAGAATGTCTTTATATAAGAGGATCTTTTTTGATTTTCCCTTACATGGAAAGACATTTAGGGCCACTCAAGCAGAACCGTTCTGCACACAAAAACAAACAAGTCATTTAGAGAGTCGCAGCAGTGTTTGATCAAAGATAAGACGTTTCATTCTTTACTGCTCGGATCTGTGCGAAAGGCCGCGAATGCAGCTCGTTTATATGCTTTGTCTCAGGGTAAAACTGAAGGCATTAGGGTTGGGAGAAAGATGAAGAAGAAGCACAGTGGCGAAGGTGCTATAGCCACTCATGCAGTAGAGTTAAATTGAAACTTCTCCATCTCTTTTCACCCCACTCCCTACTGTCCACTCTCCCTGCCTTCTTCATCCTCTTCCTCTGCGCTCTCCTCCGCCTCGCCCGCAGCCCCGGACGACCTCTGCAGTTGAACTTAAATCAGTCTCTCTGAAGTGTAATTAGACCAGCGACCTCAAAGTTGGCCACCAGTCTTCCACACTGTCACACTTTCTGATGTAACCCTTTTATTTTGTGGCTTGCCGAGGAGAGATAGTCAGGCGGTTAGCGAGTTTGCGCACAGGTGCACACACGTGGAGATGTCGCTTGCACACATTTAACGTGGGAGAGGGATAGAGTAAATTTTGTATTGATCAAGCTGTTGCGTACTAATGGGCGTATCTGAGCCTGCGCTAAGTTGCCCAAACAACAGCACAAAGACTGAGCATCACTGAGACAACAGCCAAGAGGTTCTTTTTGTAATTTGACTCACAAAAATCACAATTAACTAACTTATTGCTTATTTTACCAGTTAGCTATGGCAATGCGATTTATTAAAGGCCTTGTGTTTATCATGATTCCCCTTGCACCTTTTTAAAAAAGCTGAAATTTTACTTCAGACCGGAGCGTTTCCACAAACATTATCTCAAATTTCAGCATCACCCTCCTCAGCATAGTATTTAAAATGTGTTAGCGTCCAATGTTCTGCTGGAAAACGTAAAAGGTGTCCATGCCGAGGTGTTGCATTAGGTGTCTCTCAGAATGTGTGGGGCGGTTTTGTGTGTGTGTGCTTGAATACAGTTTGTTTGTTTGCCTGCTGATATGCTTGGTTATTTGCTTTTTCGTTACTTGCTGTGCTTTGCTTTTCAAACCTTTACCTTTGGGCAAAATCTGAAGATCACATCCTGGAAGAGTTGTCAAGAGCACATATGAGACCCAAACAGGGCAACAGATCTGTTTTTGAGTCTGTGTGTGTGTGTGTGTGTGTGTGTGTGTGTGTGTGTGTGTGTGTGTGTGTGTGTGTGTGTGTGTGTGTGTGTGTGTGTGTGTGTGGCAACACACACACACACACACACACAGGAATGCAGGATGGGAGGGTTTCCACAGAAATCTCCTGATGGCTCTACTACAGAAATAGTGTGTGGGCTCAAACAGGCAGTTGTTGTTGTGGGGTTTTCACACACTGATATAGAGTACAAACACACACACACACACACACACACACACACACACACACACACACACACACACACACATTATGAAGAAACAAAACTCCAAACAAAGTAACCTCGGGGCAAAATTCAATTACTTCCCTTGGAAAAACTGCTAGGTTGAATACAAAAAAGTATAAAGACATCTTTGTATGTGGATTTGCGAATGAGAGCGTCAAATAAAATAAAAGTAATGCCATGCTCACTTTTTTTGCTTTTGTGGATGGGAGAGTCGCAGGTAATTATTATAGCTATCATATAGCTTGCTTTAATGGTATATGACAAAAAATATCAGGCATAATAAAGTCATGGCCACTGACGTGGTGCATAATTGTTGTTTCTCACAATATCAGAGTTACACAGTAGTGGAAGTAAGATTCTCAATATTTACACCAGACATGCACATTTCACACAGGAACTTCACTTATTTTTGGTCAGTTCAGTTATACAGCTTTGAATGTTAGATGGTAGGCAAACATAGCAGAGCACACTGGCATAGCATTTCTATCCATCTCTGTGTGTGTGTGTTTGTCAGCTGCTTCAACTTAAACGTAAATGTAAAGCTGGCAAACAACAATAATAATATATAGGAAAATATATAGCTAATACATTTAAATAACTGAGTAGTCAAATGTGCGTGAAAGCAGTTTGTTGTGTGTACTGCTAAGTTACAGCTAAGCTACATTAATAACCGAACCCAAACCCACACAAGTTTCACATTCTTTTGAAACACTTAACCTGTTCCACAGATATGAAGTCACTGCCAGCAGATCATTAGCTTAATTAGCGCTCCTTCTTTCAGCCGATACCTTGAACTTCTCTGATTGCTTTTGGCCTAGTAGGTAAGTAGATGGCACTTCCCCTTTATAAACACACGAGGACTAAATATTCAAAGACACCGTGAAGAAAAGCTGAACAAGTTCATAAGCGTTACTTTCTATAATGAAGATTTCTAATATAGCACACAAAAAGGGAAAAAGCCAACAAAGACAAAGGCCAGGTAATGATGCCCACATTTGCAGTGTTTAACTTAATTTATCTCTGTGTAAATACCTGTACAAATTATTAGAGAAAAAGAGCTTACTGAGTAGTTTCTGATGCACTATTTTGTTACAGGTCCTTATCCTTGCAAACCTCTCAGATGAGGGGGAAACCACTACTTAGCACAGCTATACAAATGTAGAGGTACAACTTGGCCAGTCACCCATTTGCTCACTGAGTAATGATGTAGCTTACACAGAAGTACCTTTAGCCTGCATTACATCTGAAGGCCACCAGATGGTGATAGTTGTGATTGCAAAAAGACTTCAGCTCTATAAAAGTCTATGGGGAAACAGATTTCTGACTTGGCCCTCGTAAACATTTTCCTGTTTAATTTATGGGCTCAGTTACTCATTTCGGGTCATATTGGATAAACTTTTTTTCAAAATAGAGAATTATCTGTGGTATGAAACCACACTGAAACTGACTGGCTAACAACTGGTCAGAGGTCTTTAACCAAGTGCGTTCAGAGCCCCTCCTCGTCACATCTGGGGGGTAATTTGGCTCTTAGGACGACAACAATGGAAACAGTCAGGGGTGTTAAAAGGGCACTTCAGAAACAAATAGGTAATGTCACAGCAGTTACAGTCATCTTTTACACAGACTGTGCTACTTGTATTGTTAGTAAACCACAATAATTTAAAGAACAGACGTGGTTTGCCATCTTCAAAATGAAGATTTGCAGTAAATAACTGAAAACAGGCAAACAAGATCTGTTTTTTGCATGTTAACCTGTGAAATTTAAAATTTGAGGAAACATAAAAAGTTTGAATTTAGGACTGGTTTGTTTGTTTGTTTTTTTGTTTCTATGCCGTAAGAGTGTGTCGCGGCGACATAGCAACATTAGCTAGGAAGCTAAGCAAATTTGCTTGGTTTGGAAGCTAAGCTAATTTGCTGGTGTTAGATTAATATTTACTGCACAGACAAGAGAGATGTATCAGTATACTTTTCTATTTCTTTGCTAAGCAAACACTTTTTTAGCATACAAAGCAAATGTCTATAAAATCACTGACCTAGAAACATAGTGGGCCTTGGGGGATTATTACAGTGGGAATATGAAAGTGACACCACTGCAAATATAAGATTCCACAAAGTTCACTGAGGTTACTGTAAACTTATTATTGACCATTATGAGGAATATTCTGGGAGTTGTTTATGTGTCCGTGTGTGTGTGCACGTGTGTGTGTGTACACTGACTGCAACATCTGCCCAGGATTTCATAGCCAAAAATAATTTTAAAAAAAAGAAGCAACAAGCAGGAACTGGGGATGCAAGATGAGAATAACAAACATTGTTAGTCTTTCATGTGGGACAGAGTTTTTCTAAAGAGCGCACTAAAGCTACATGCCATATTTCCTTCAGGCTGTGCACAGGCTGACAGGCATTACTGTTAGGGTGAGCTTATGTGGCTAGGTGGTCGTGATTGATGGCTGTATAAAAAGAACTGGAGATCCCATCTGGGTCACGTCTTATCAGGCTGACTGATTCACATTGATGAAATCATGCTGGCTTGTTAACCCGCCCAGTGGAAAAACCCTAAACCAATACAGAGGAAAACAAGGCAGCATCAGAAACAAGAGAGGGAGATAGATGCATGTCAGGGAGAGTAGAAAAGGCTGAGCAAATAATGAGAAGGAGGGCAGCAGAGGGAAGATAAGTGGTAAATAGTGATGTAAAGTCATGGCAGGAGATGGATTAGGATAATAAGAGCTGACTGAGAGGAGCGAGAAGGGAAGATGTGGGAGATCGAGGTAGGAAGAGAGAGAGCGAGAGCTGCAGCGTTGGAGCTGCACGCTGCAGATGTCCATTTTACAGGAGTATGCAATATTTTTAGGATTTTGGACTGCAAATCACCACTGTCTGTTGAGAAGATTGGTAAGAAAAATAAAACTTTTAGCTCATCAGTACTGCATTTTCTCCCTTTTTTTGCTTTTAATCAAATTCTTCAGGAGAGCAGAGTCCAAACACCAATACCAGACATCACAGCGATTACTTGCAGAGCAACCCCAGCACAGGAAATTGGCTAGAATGCACTGTCTCTTAACATTCATCCAACAGTCCTACAGAGACAATCTGCTAGTATAGTTACACTGTAACAACCCCCTCCCCTCTTCCTCCAACCGAGCTGTGCAGCTCAAATGTGGATGTGCGCGTGTCAACATGCATGTCTGTTTGTCACGTTTCATATACCTGCGTGAGCTCTTAAACACAAGATATTTTCTTACTTTGTTTTGATATATTTTACTTTAAAAATATAAAATCAAACAGGCAACAACAACACCAGAAAAATCTCTCATTACAGATTTCTAATGTTTGTACATAACAGTGAGAAAAAGAGATCTAAATCTGCTACTATATATAGTGATGGAACATCTGTCTTCAGAGGTTTAACTGAAGAAGCTTGTTTCAAAGAAGCAACAACCAAAAGTCACATTTAACAAGTTTTCTTGCAAAACATGACAAAAAAAGGAAGATGAACAACACCTGCGTAAGTGACACACAAAAACCCCAAAACATGAAAAACTTGTAAATGACTAAGTAAATTACATCCAAGACACTTTGAGTGTTTCTAACAGATGAATATAAATACAACAAAACAGGGAGGAAAACACTCCATATGTATCTAAATCAGCCCACAATGTCAGTTTATTTTCCCTCCAGATGCAGGTGGGCCTAAGAAAACCAGATCACTTCATTCTACTGGCAAACAAGCAGAATTATGCAAGCCGCCTGTTTGCAATAAAACTCCATGCCACAACCTGATCTGCACCAGTTGCACTGTTTAGATAGTAGTGGGTTTACCAAACTGACATGTAGAAGCAGGCAGAACCTATACCGGCATGAACGTCAGGCTGCCACCATGTCTAGTAATAGGCTGCATGATGTCAGTGAGAAGTTAATGATAACAAATTGCTGTCAACTGCTTGATTCCTACTTTTTCATGTTTCACTGTTAATGAAGAAAAGTATCTTGTACAAGCAGTCTATGAGTTTGTGAAACTATAACATAAATTCTCTAATAATTCTAAACACTAGGGTTTAATACTTTTTGAACAACAGTTTTAGTGATGAGATAATTTTTGTAGTTCTTATATTTTCCTGTTATTTATTATTGCTAAATAAAAACTGAAGCTTTCAGTAGAAAAATGATTCACAGTGGTACTTTTAATTTGTAGGGTCTGTAGTATACAATACTAAATTCCTTGAGGTGATAGCTGCTGGGCATCAGCGCTATATGACTAAAACAGAGTTGAACTTAATATATTTAGCACCTCATTGACTGGTGATAAACAGGGTTTATCATAGTACTTTGATTCAGATTGTGACATGATGGCAACAAAGGTATATAACAACTATATATATACCAATGTATATACTATAGATATATATGTATATATATATATAATGTTCTTCCTCTAGCCAACTTTTTGCACATGTCGACAGGATACATTTCACTGTGTGTTACACTGTATAACTATGTACAAATAAAGAACAAACAAAGAGTAGCCTACTCCATCATTAAATCAAACACAGTTCCATCATTAAGTTAGCTCGACATCTCTAGTTTTCAGAAATACCTTTTCTGGAGCGCTGCTGTGGCTAACATTTGTGATCTCAAGATAAACTCTACGCAATGACAACGACTTTCCATTAACTTTTATTGATGTTCAAGTATTTATTGAGATAATACTTTCATGAGCGTAACCTGTACTAAATGTGATTTTCATTGAGCACCAAATTTAAATTTGTTAGCAAATGTAAACATGTTAACATGCTTAATCTGGAAGGTTAGCATATGTTACCTCTTTTAAAAACCACAAAGAGCATGTTGTTGCTCTAGCTATTGATATGCTACCATGCGTCTGATGCTTACCTCAAAGCAACTTTGGGGCTAATTATGGCCTCAAAGAGTAATAGTGTTTTTAGACTCTTACAGAGTCACACTTTGCCTTTTTCTTTAGCTGTCACAGTGTGTTCGTGGAGCTACAGTAGTCTACAACAGCTCATGAGTTACCTTATCATTCAATTCTGGACACAACATATTGTTCCTGAAATATTATGTCTGGTGCACCAGTGGTTAAGGCACACCACACAACCACAATGGCTATGGTTCAATTCATGATCAGAGAAACTTTGTAGGATTTTTTTTAACTCACTGTGTTCCATATCTTTCTATTGTGTTAACTTTTAAAAAGGTAAGATGAATGACTTGACCTTCAGGAGGTTAAGTCAAACTGTAGAAAAAAATGCTATCTGGGAGCTTTGCCTGTGCTCAATCTCGATGAACTCTTTAACTTCCAGGAGATATCTGACTGAATTTGAATTAAGTTTTGTCTATCGCACCACAATGACTGTATATTATATTTTTTAAAAACCCTAAGACAAAGAAGGGTTAGAGTTATGTGCTTAGCCATAACCATTCCAAGTTATGTAGTTGTAGCAATCTACCCATCTAGTCTTCTTTTCAGTGAACAATCAATTTTGTATTCTGATAATGAAAGTCTGAGAAAAAGCCCAAATTCTTAATTGTAGCAGCTTGACGCAGCTCACCACTTAATGTTGAGTCATTAATGTAGACAGGCAGCTGAGGATAGTATAGGAGAAGGCAAATATTGCATCAAACAGTGATGTTTGCACAGCTTTCCCTAAAGAGATCAGAAACTTCCAGTGGGAGCTACCTGCATTACCCAGGCCATTTAAACCAGGCAACCAGCCACCTAACCACTGCTAAAAAGCAACAGCTCACACATGAAGTGAGAGACAGAGGATCGAGGATTACACACAGTCCCTCTCTCCAAACCGCACCAGTGGACAACTTTACACAACACACTGTACTGACTGAAGATGGCAGGATGGGTTACTAAAAATGGACACCGCTAACTTCTAATGAGAAACATAAACACATGGAGGCAGAGACAAAGTCTGCTGATAAACCTGCATTTGCAATAGTATGAATTTAAGATAAGCAGGGCTCTACAATACAAAAAGGAAAAAAAATATGGCACTGTCATGGCAACAAATATGATTTAGGATCATATGTGGTCGTACACGTGGACAGTAATGTGGAAGCATCGGAAAGAGTCAGGGCAAGAGACTGAGGAAACTCGTTGCTGATATTTCCAATGTGATGCAGCCTAATCAATTACATATTTATTGTAGAATTAACCAATACCTCATGAACTGAACTGATCTAGTAAGGCAGTCTAAATTAGTTCCACACATTTAGTAGCAGCACTTGTTTTAAGCTGCCCATAACAATTCCACTGACGTTTGAAAATAGAAACAGACGTTCCAAATTTGACTTAAATTTGGCCCAAAGTGATTTTTTTTGCTCATACAAGTATTCCAATTCATATACACAGATCCGTAAAACCTCCTCCTTAGTTCTACCTGGCACATGCATGGCACAGAGCTTGCTGCCCAGGTACTTAAATCTGAGTACACCACCTGCTTCTGGGACACAAACCAAATTTAAAAAAATCAATATGCATTTAAAGGAGTCATATCAGTATATGTACAGCAGTCAGCCAGTACAACCTTACAGATGGTACAACTATAGCATTGGTTTAAGGGGGAATTTACACCTCACACTGGTCTCTGTATGATTCAGTGTAAAGTAATGCATTTACTGCATTAAAATGTTTTGGGATTTTTTTCACCCACTTCCAGATTCTAGTTTCTAGACGAGTCCTGACCATGAGGAGTTCCGACCTTGAATCTCCCATTTCTGTGTTTGAGATTATGCCTGAGATTAGGACTCTGTATATGGGTCAAATTTTTTGTATGATTTATTAAGGTCTTTTTTCAAGGGAAGCCCAGCTTCTGTGACTATCCTTAAGACTATTAATTAGGTGATTTTGTACAGTTGGTCAGGTATAATCTGATGGGATTAGCGGCTACGCTCTTTAAATAGAGTTCTGCAGCCAGGGATTAGATGATCGCAGCCAGTTGTATTTAAGAGCAACAGATTTTCATCTCCTCGGTTTTAGTTTTAGGGTAAAACAGCAGAAACGGCCACTGCGCTGTTTATTACTATGTGCAGCATTTAAACATGTGCAAATATTGAAATGAAAGTCTGGGATATTTGCTTTGCTGGCCTCATTTCTTTTTAGCAGGGAGTTTGTTAATAAATCTTTGCTATTGGGATGGGTTTAGCTGGTATGGTCTAGGGCTGGGGAGGGCAGTACCAGGGGCCCTTTTACCTTCCTCCCTTCAACCATCCTCCTCACATCTGGATACAATGTAGGAACAGGGCACTGAGGCCAGGCAGATAGCTAAAGGGAGGGTGTCTGTGTGCTGAGGGATTCTTTACAAAGCATCAAGAGTGTTGCTGCTGCTGCTGCTAGTAGCTGTGGATGTTGGGGTAGTAGGGTTGTGTGTTG
This sequence comes from Oreochromis aureus, assembly GCF_013358895.1. NCBI lineage: Eukaryota > Metazoa > Chordata > Actinopteri > Cichliformes > Cichlidae > Oreochromis > Oreochromis aureus. The sequence continues at coordinate 12,604,944 of NC_052952.1, forward strand.
TGATGGGAGGTGGGGGGAAAGGTGGGGAGGGGGTGCTAAAAAGCTCCCTATCTTTGGTCTCTTCTTTCCTGTGTAGTTGACTGCAAGGCCCCGGAGCAACAGACGAACAGAGAGACAGCTGGGAACAGAGGTAAAAAGCAGACAGCAACCAGGAAACACAATGGGAGACCAAAAACATGTTTCTGTTCTTAACAGACTAAATGCAATGGATATGACACTGTCATACATTAAATACAGTTATAACTGTGATATTACTAAATGAATACTAAAAATGAAAAACACTGAAGCTGCAGATTTTTTTAATCTACACAAAGTTTTTCCCAAATTCTCACACAAAAGCAACTTTGCCACCGACTGTCCATAATGATGTGTGTGATGTTAGTAGGAGGTAATGTAGCCTCCAGCTGATAGCCTCAAACACTCAAGCAGCTGGTAGCTCAGTAGCTGATTAAGTCAGATCAATTCTTTCAATTTTCATACATCCATTTCTTTGGGGTTTGTTTTTTTCTTTCTTTTCCTTATTGTGAGATTTGTGGTCTTCAGTCCCAACTGATGCTAACTCAAGTGGCAGCACTTGAGGACATTTGTTAGACTTGTCATTGTTCCCTTGGGAGACAAAAAAAAATCTTTAAGTAACTTTTTTTTCTCTTGAAAGTGTGGAAACCTACTTTGATGTGGAAAAATTGAGAACTTTACTTTTAATATTACATAATACTTTGATCCTAAGAAATAGACAAACATAGGCAACGAGCTAAACTAGTCTCTACAATCTTCAGCTGGTCTCACTTGAAAGAGCACAGTGCAACGTATATCACTCCCAGTCATAACAACGCTTCAGTATTTGTGCTACTTCTGATTGCAAACTATAAGCTACCAGCCATATGGAACAGACACAGAAAGATAAGAAAAGTTAAAGAGATAAGGTTGTTTTCTCCTTCCATGCACAGGAGAATCCTCGAGAGCAGATCACAGACACGCACATGGCCTCCAATCTGCATCCAGATTGATTTCATCGCGCATGCATGCTTGCAGTTCACCTGGATGTCTGAGCCACACTGAGATTTCGGGTGAGCTCGCTAATCTTTGGGCAACCCTCTTCCCCTCACCTCTGTCCTCAGTGACCCTGACGCCTGCTTGACCCAGAGCACCTCCTGGTCCTACTTCCTCAGCGCCTCAGAGATGATGTAATGACTGTTCTATGACTGTCCCTCTTCTCCAAGAGGGCTTTAATTTTGCTACAGTTGAATAGACAGTGGTCTCAGAGTAAGTGTTACGCAAATTTGGATGTTTTTCTGTTTTTGTATCTTTGCTCTTTCTTGTTATTCATTCTATCGATTCATTTTGAGATAGTCAAAAAGTAAAACATGAACATTTTGGGAGTTTGTTACAGCAATTGTTGTATTTTATGTTATATTCCCTTAGCAGGAGGTGGTTCCTCATCCATTATGATCAGCAAACATTTGTTTCGGGGTTTTTTTGACAGAGTAAAGTCCATCTTTCCATCTATAACCCCCCACCCCCACAACCCGCACACACACAAACACAACTCACTAAAACACATCGTGGCAAGGTTAGGCTGACATCAGTGGCTAACGATCAGTTCCTCTGTGGGCTGAATGATTAGCTGCAGTAGCCTGGAGACATTTCCAGCTTGTTTCCCTAAGTTAGTCGGACATGTAACATCACTGGCCTTCAATCTGGACTAACTACATCCACTCCTCTTCCATTTTCTCTCTGATTCTGTGCCCCCCCTCCCCTAAAAAACACTTCTTCTGACTAATAGACGTTGCTAGCAATGTAGTAGTAAATATGGGGCACTTGAGATGGATCAAGTCAAGTGGAGAAGTAGACAGCAGACTTTAAAGTGTGTTGTGTTTAAAGTTTTTTTTATATATAAGAATGGAGCAACAACAGTAGTTAATGAGGAGGATTAGGCAATCCTGTGTGTGTGTGTGTGTGTGTGTATAGGGATAGTGTGGCAAGAAGTAAAGCAAATGAAAATAATTGCAAAGTACTTTTAAAGTGGTTATTCATAACTTCCTTTTTTTTAATGTTTGCGTTTTTAGTTCCCATAAGTGGCATTCTTTTTCTTTGTCTGTGCTGCCCGAGTGGAAGTCACCTATTCTTAACTTCTTCCTTGCATATAAGTTTTTTTGGACTGTGGTGAATTTTCCAAAGAAATCAAGCCTTAAAAAAAATCAGAACCTGTACATGTAAGCAATGGGGTTCTTAAAAATTTCTGTAGGCATTTGCATCCCCATTTAGAGTGTGTTTATTAAATGGCAGGGAATGCATATGTTAAAAAATGAACCTCTCTTCTGAAGAAACGGTTCACCCAACCCCCCACCCACCCTTAATGCCCTCTGGGCTGCTGTGAGTTTGGATTAAGTTTGGGTGCTGCGTCCCCTCCCTGCCGAGCCCTGTGAAACACACACAGACACCTACATGCTAAGTGACTGTGTCGTCTTGGTTTATCAAACCTTAAAAAAGGGCCGACATAAAAACCAGGCCAGGAAAAGTAGAAAGAATGCAGAGATGGAGATATTTCAAAATATTCTTCAACTGATGTATGCTTACGCACTCTGCAACAGTGAATATGGAATGCTTCTCATCTCGGTTAAAAGGATATTCTATAATGAGACACATATTTCAATATAAAGTAATAAATCAGCCGTAAATGGTGTTTATGTAGCCAAATTGAAGGTATCACTTCTTAAATTCCCTTTGTATAGCTATCTAATTAGACCGTGCATGTGAGTGGTGTGCAGGAAGTGTGTGTGTGTGTTTGTGTAAAGCAGCAGATCAATAAGGGTAGTCTACTACAGTGACATCTGGGCTGGACAAAGACTGCCGTTCCTCTCCCCTTCTCTCTCTCTCTCTGAATCCCCGATCATAGCCACGTGGTTCTCTGGGCTGTTTCTCTCAGCTAAGCTTATTTCTCTTCTTTAATCCCGCAACAATCACAGGAACAATGCCAAGCTTCGGTTCATGGACGCAGGCAGAAATCTATTAACTATGATCAGTATGTCAGCTCAAACCTGATAAGTGCTGCTAATGAATCCAGCGCAGTCAGCTCAGCGCTGCGTTGCTCCTGGTTGTTATTTCATTGTATCGTCAATAATGCGTAAGGCGGAAAATCAACATGAGTGACGGTGATGGACAATGTGGCTTGTAATGTGGCAAAGGAGCTTCTGTCTGAACTGAAGCAAGAGTCAGATTTTCTGCTAAAACTCTAACACATCCCACTCTTTGCAACTGAAGAAATCTATGCACCGACAAGACTCTGCAACACCGCTTGCTTCACTACAGGCCCAACCCTGCTGTGAGCGTCCTCCACTAATAAATGGCGGCACTGATAAATGGAGTCGATATCCAACCCTGATCATCAGATCATCAGCCACTCAGTGGGGCCCACCCCTGATTTCAGTGATGGTCCCAGCCTACTCACAGCTGGTGAAATTATTATTTATTAGGGAAACTAGTAGGAGTATCAGCAATAGCGCTAATCAGACCAGGCAAACTGTCAGTGGTGGAAAACTGCAAAAATACTGACACACACCTACACGTGTCAAAAAGGTAGAATGTAGGGCAAATGTATTACACACTGGTTTAGCGATCGATGTGATAGAAGTCCGACTGCTATATTTTTTTCTATTTAATATCTGGTTCATCCTGTAGAGGTTTGGGTTCGCTAATTTAAGTTTTTAACAAGTTTTGTCTCAAGAGCAGAAAGCAAATGCTAGCATGCGGAGTTAGCATGGCTGCTAGAAAAAGAGACGAGAAAACTTTGCCATGCTTTGTTAACGGCATGCATTTGGCTCTTGTGTCAGGGCAACCAGGCTTATTAGACACACAACACACACAGCTCAGGTATGGAGATAATGTTTAAAAATGTTTGCTTGCTAGGTTTAGTAGGATGAGCTGTCATATTTAGCTAAGGCTGCTAGCAGCAATTGCAAATGCCTAACATTATTTTAGTGTACTTTCTATTTTCTACTACAAAGTATGGAAATATAGGATTTCTATTAATTTTTAAAAGCTCAAATTGACCTGTTTCAGGTGGGTGTTATACTAATGTAGTTATTTATTGTATTTTTTTTTACCAAGAACCAAAGATCCAGCTCTTACCATCAGGCATAAAAAGCACATGCAAATACACACACAGACTACGCTGTTGATTTCATTATTTAGAATGGAAACAAATGTATGTGTTCTTGTAAAGCTTATACCTAAGAAGAAAAGAGTAAAAATATAAATATAGATACCTTAAATATAACCTGAGTAAAAAAAAATACATTGCAGTAAGAGGAACCACTAACACTAACTACTCCTAACATCACTAAAATACTTTGGAAATGAGCAATCTCACAGTGACTAAAAATGCTACCTTGTGTCACAAACGGTTTCCATTAGACTCTCAGTGGATGTGTGCAAATGACAGTATTTAGAATGTGACTTTTACAACATGAAAAATATGGAATTTAGTTGAAAATCATTATTGTAGGTAGGTTGCACCTACACCCACCTAAACCAGCTTCAGCCAGTTTATGAGGGGAACTGTGCTCTGCCATTATTGTATCAGTAACCCTAGTAAGGATAGATATAATAAAGTAAGCTGTGCCAGATGTACTGTATATAAATGTGCACACTGGGTTTTTCTGGGTTTCTTTCTGAAAAAAAAAAATCTATATATGGCTTTCAAAGGGAAGTTATTCACTCCCATTAGGGCTTGCTGTCTCAGAGGGGTTTTCCACCACTGCATCATTAAACTTTAGGTGGGAAAAACTGAATCCTTCCCAAGTCTGAAGATCACACTTTGCTGAATAGATGCGTATTTAATTTAAAAAAAAAAAAAACACCCTTGTCTTTCTCTCCCCACCCCAACACTATGAGTAGATGACTAAAATGGCCTGTGCCTAAATCCCCTCCCTACCCCCCACCAGCTCTAACCCCTTAACCCCTCTCCTATCTTAATCCCCTGATTACTACATCATTTTCTTTGGGTCTAATTTAGACAGATATCTGTCTTCACAGTTTAGTACCTGGACAGCGCTGCTTGGCTTGGCACAGACTGTATTGATCCATATGGGAGGAGGGTGGAGGGTGCAGGTGCAATCGGAATAAAGGGATTAACTGCACACCTGTTATCAAAAGTTTTAAGAAAACTGTGGGCACCACAGGAACAGAAGTTAGTAGAGAGGACAAAACATCCACTGGAAATGTGTAGGATGACAGCAAATGCAAAATTCCTTCTGATTATCCTAAGCAGTAAGCAATACGTTTCCCACGGAGGGCTCATTTATAATTTAATCCAGGAGCTTGGTGTTTCTAGGCTAACACAGAGAGACTGCCCTTTCAGAGTGGAAACCCCCACCATGTAGCATGGAATCAATGCCATCACCACAGAATAGACACAAGACCCTGTATTAAAATGATGTGGCTGTGTGGAGCGCCAGTAAAAAGACAATAAATTGTTTGATTTTTTCTGATTCATACCAGAAAATTGTTTTTGCGTTCGTCATTTCCCACCTCCAATCCAACTTCAACATGTCACAAAGTTATTTAACCATGTAAAGGCAGATGCGTACATGTTTGCGTTCATGTAAAAAGCACTGATATGATCTAAAACATAACAAGGAAGAGCTGAGCGAGGGAAAAAAGGGGGGGGGCAGCAGGGCACACAGAATGACTTCAGACTGAGCCTCTGCAGAAAAACATATCTGTCCTCTGATTTGATGACTTTTTCCCTTCATATCAATTATAGTTTCAAACCACACAACATTACCACGAGCAGTTGGGACGGAGATGAGAGAGTACGGTCAAAGCAGGGTAGTAATTACAGTGAAAAATGGACTGAATGGATTGGATTTACGACTTGTGTATGCATAAGGACAACACAATTAGCCAGCTTTGGAACCATTCTCTGTGAATTCAGCAAGGTCTTAGATACCACCAACAGAGAACGCTCACACCCCAGTATTACAGGGAAAAAAGGATTTTTACAAAGGTCTTTACTAAAAGATTTAGACACTTAAGCCATTGCCATTTCCTGAAAAAGATACTAACAGGGAGAAGGAACTGCCATTTGGTGGTACAAGCCTGACTAGATCTACATTATTTATTGATTTATTGTTGTTTAAAATCTGTGCACCCTGCTTATGACGAGGAACATTCACGTTTCTCCCTGACTTTTTGTTTTTTAACCACTTTTTTCTTCCCATCAGTACATAAGAAAAAATACCCTTTTTTGCTGCCCAGTGATTTGTTCTTTACACTGACTATTTACGAAGTTTTTCTCTTAAGGTCTATGCTAGAAATGACTCAATGAGAGCATCAACAATGAAGTGGAACAATAAAGCTCGAGGCCAGACAGCCAAAACACTGAGCTAAAAAGTCACAATAGATCATGCACATTATATCACTACGAGCAGAACTTTCACACTGAACATTATCAGTTCATCCTTTCTTAATGTCTATATACAAGAGCAGCTGTAATGCTGACTCTTGAGCAAGAGACAGTTAGGCAAATCATGAGCTTTACCCCATGTCCAGTTCTGAAAATCGACTATAACAAGAGTCTGTATAGTGTTTAACCCCCCTCCAGTGTGGTGAAGGTAAATGACTCTGTACATGGTGAAAAGGCACAAGGCAGTAATGAGTAATGAAAACAGCCGAGTTAGTGCTGCCATTCAGTAAAGGGCCTGCTGCTGTGGAATGTGAGGCGCCATTCATTCACATGGGTTAAAAATGCATTTCTGCCACCACAAAGCCCTGCCTTGTCCTCATTGTTTCTCGCCACACCAATAAAACACTTCCACACTCTGAAGGGACAATACAAACCCCCACTCCAAAAAAAAAAAAAATGAAATTGCTAATTTTACTCCCACAGATACAGGAAGAACAGGAGGGGAGGAGTTAGGGGCTGGATGAACTTTACAGATTAAAAAAAAAGTGTCAAGGTATGGCTGAGAGTTTGATCTTGATAAGCACAGGGATGGAAAACTGAGCGCATAAACTGCGTGCGACAGAGAGGCAGTTCTACTAAAGATATACGCAGCACTTCTTCAGTTTATGCAAAGACACGCAGTGGTGGAAGGCAATCAAACACAAAAGCTCAGCTCGAGCCATGCGTAAGCTCTCCGGGGACTTGTTTGTGAATGTGAGGCATCTGTGACAGGCTTTCCAAAAAGTTCTCAACTCCCTGAACATGACTTACATTTGTATTAGTCGAGTGATGAACCGTCATAATTCACATTTAAACACAGGTCATGTTCCTCTTTCACTCTGCTGCGATGGTCAACAAGTGACGTCACTGCTTATTTACTTCTATGACATAACCTTCTAAGAAAAAATAACACCCCCAACGCTGAACTCGTCAGCTACAGTTAATCCTGTTTGCAGCTTTTCCTTCACTCTTGGATTAAGAAAAGGAAAAAGTCTAAACAAAAAAATAAAAAATAAAAATCAATTAAACATTCAGAAGAGCTACTTTTTTTTTTCCAAACACCCCCCTCCATAACTGACTAAATCGGTTTGCCTATCACACCTATTCTTGTCAGTATCCATGAGACTCGGATCACACGTAACTGCTATTTATTATCTAACAGTCAATTTGGGGAAGTTAGATCCTTTATTGTTGTTGCGCTGCGCTGCAGGGTGTTGTATTTGCTGGCACGAGCACAGGGCGAGAGTCGCAGGCCTAGAAATATTTAACATAATGTCTGAAATCTAACATGGGGGAGACAATGTAATCCTGTCTGCAAAACAACACTCTGCCTCTCTTCCTCCCTCCTCCCTTGCTCGCTCCCTCCGCTCTCTACTTCTTTCTCTTTCTGTGTGTGTGTGTTTGTGTGTGTGACCCTTACACAGAAGAAAAATGCTGTATCTGTCAACAGCTACAGGGGAAAACAGTATGCCACAGAAAGTCAATCTCAAAGAAAATAGGCAAGAGAAAACTGGCAGCTGAGGGTCCCGTGCACAATTAGAAACAAAGCCGTTGTAGCGGGGGACAGTGAAGGGAACACAACCCTTTTGCCAAAATGTTCTTACTTGTAGGGAACAGCTGAATATCACAGTATTTGGTGTATACGGATGTGTGTGTGTGTGGAAACTCCACTCAATACAAAGCCACCATTATTTAGGCTCCTATTTGAAGTCAAACTTCCTACACCAGCAGATAAAGAGAACAGCTACCCCCCTCCTCCCTCCCCGTGTTTTTTTTTTTTTTTTCATCATCTGTATTGCTCAAACTACAAAGCAGGAAGGTGAGCCTGTTTTGGCACATGTGCACACTGGCATGCATGCGCACACTTTCTCCTCTATCTCTACTGCAAACTATGCTTTTACATAACTGTCTCCAGTGATAACTTTCTTTACAACCTCTTATAATATGCATCACTTTATTGATTTTGTTTTATCCTCCTTTATCACCTACAGTGCAGCTATCATTACACTTACTGCTACTATTAAGACGTTTGAAACTGTTTTATGATACAGTTCTAATATCCCAGTGAAGCTCCTTTGGGATGTCAGTTTTGCCTACTATTTGCATAGCACCATTCCTAAGTGTATCACAGGATTATGTTGGCTTCTTCTTCTCCTTTTTTTTGTTGTTGTTGCTTTTCCTAGCCACAAGGTTCCACTTATCAGTCAAACATTCCCCAAAATGACCCTTATCTCCACTGTAGCACATGCCGTTTTTTTTTTTTTTTACTGTCCCTCTCTTAGTCACTTCTCTCTCACCTCTCACTTAAAGGAAATGACAAGGTTTCAAACTAAAGAATGTGTAACAGCCAAAGATTGCAGGAGCACCAGCAGCTAAAGTAGTAGCAGTAGCAGCAGTAGTAGTAGTAGTAGTAGTAGTAGCAAGACCAGCCACCACGAACACACCCTCTAAATTACAAGCAGTAATAATTATGTGAACTCACTTCCTCACCAGTTAAAACAACGCTGAGCAGCTCAAACAGTCGGAGAAAGAAAGGGGAGGGTCGGGGGGGGGGGTGCAGGTTCCCTAAAGCGTCCAAGAGTCCAGATCCAGCAGAGATACAGAGGAGACCCCGCTGTGTGCTCCAGTGCGGCGACTGACAACAGCAGCCCGCTGATCAACTTCGCCGCAATCCTGCACGATTGCTATTATTATTATTATCTCGGCCGAATTCCTGTCTCCTTGTGTTGTAGCTACCACAGTACAGGTTCCTCTCTCTGCTTCTCTCTCTGTCTGTCTTGTCTCTTGTCGTTTCGCTGCTGCTGCTTTTAGGTGTTGTCGGATATGTCATGACTCAGGGATAAAGTGACACACGGTTGGAATTATGTAGTAAATTTAGCAGCGACGTAAACAAATACTACTGTATGTTGAATACTCTAAAAGATGAGTGTACATTATGGCGTGTGTTGTTAGAGGTGCTATCCAGTTAAATGGTAATTATTTTTGATTGGGCTACATATATTTATATATTTTCCGACCGGTATTTTCTGGTTTCTCTCACCTGCTCGTCTTTTGAGTCAATAACTTTTGTACTCAGAATGATCAGATAACGTTGGAAGACGTCACTTTGCGGATTGCATTGAGTAAGAGATTTATTGAGTGATTGGAAATAAAGGTCGCACAAGGCACTGTTGATTTAGATTAGCCTGTTGTTTTTGATGTCACTTCATTAACATTAATAATTTCATGTATTTCTTACTTTTCACGTTGAGTCAGTCCATTTCCTACAATTCGCATGCGTTTCAAGTAAAGGAAGCACACTAGGCTGGTCCGCACAGACGATCTTTTCATAAGACATGCAACATCCCCCATGTCACAGCGAGATTCAACAAATTCTTCCTCTTTTAAAACCACCACACACTACTTTTTGATCACATTTTCTAGCATGTGAATGGCAGAGGTTATGAGAGCACCTGAACGCACCGTGCATGGAAAGAAGCCCCATCTGTGTGTGTAAGAGAGAGAGAGAGAGAGAGAGAGAGAGAGAGAGATTGTGTTTGTGAAACGGTGAGGTGCAAGATCGAGGGCGAACAAAAGAGAAGAAAAAAGTTTGTCCTCGCGGTGTCACCAAACCTCTGCCCCCCACGCAGGGGACGCACATTCCACTCTCCGCGCTTTCACGTATGTCCATCGCTTCCTATCAGGGACACGTGAACTGGCGCCCGCGTGCGTGTTGGCAATTAATGATAGTGTCCAGAGAAGTGAAGAAGACACTCATCTCACAATGACCCTCGTGCGCAAATGTGCTGGTGTGTTATATTGGTATGAAATCCCTTTGACACTGGTGTTCTGGGCTTAGTTTTGCACACGCACATACACTCCCTCATTTTGGTATCATAGTCACCTGTATGTACACGTCACATAATAGGGGTTATGTGAAACAAGTCTCAGTCATCCCAATTGTCTTGCAATACCCCCCCCCGGAGCTTAGTGCTATTGTGAACCTTTACCATAACAGCAGGCACACATCCTGTAGGTGTGTGTCATCAACTGCGGGTGGGGGGGCAAGTAGTAGCCCCCACTTACAGTATCTCACACGAACTACACGATCAACCCCCCCACCACCTTACGTCTTCACTCCTTCCTCGCCACATCCCCCCCCCAAACACACACACGCGCACGGGCACACACCCCGCATGCAGATTGTGAGAGCTTTAGCAGGCGCACAGATTGAAAGAAGAAGAAACGCGACACACCAGAGAGCTTCCAGCGGTTTCAGATCCTCATATGTAATGTCTAAAAGAGCCACCGGACCCCGACTGCTGCCCGGCACCTGTGCCTTGCTCAGTGGCAGTTGTGCCATGTCTATTATGTAGGACACGGCTTCCTAATATGGATATTGCCCCCACCCTTCCCTAACGTCCACCTCCACCCTCCGTGTGAATAAAACAATCTCTAAAAAAGAGAGAGAGAGAGAAACTGTTCCTCCTCCTCTTCCTCCTCTTGGATGTTTTCTGTACTGTGCTACTGAGCTGCCTCTTTTTTTTTAACACTACTCAGAAGTCTACAGCTGCCATCTGTGTTTCTGATGCTGCAATGATAGAGTTTATTATCCAAAACATTACTCAAGGAAGAGATGAGTGTGTGTGTGTGTGTGTATGTGTGTGTGTGCGTGCGTGCGTGTGTTCGAGCTGGTGGAAAGTTTGCCTGAGCTGAAGGATGTCGGTGGAGCATATTAGTATTCCACCTTTTATTCAAACGCTTTAGTTTGGTTTAGTCCCTTTTTTCTATCTTTCTTTTTTTTTTTTTTTTTTTTTTTTTTTGAAGGATCACATTAAGTATGAGGCGTCTCACAAATTCGAAGTATCATCAAACTGCTGTGACTCACAGTGTCTGTAAATCTGTAGAGTGGAGAATTTATACACACTTGTACATACTTCTGGTTCTGTTACATTGAGATAGCCATACACGATATATACACACACTCTTATATATATATATATATAAAATACATATATATTTAAATCAACCACTACACCCTTTCTTGCATGTAACCTATTTATAAATCTAGATCAGACAATCGCATTCCACCTACAACCAAATCCAAACACCGAGGAGACCGCCCCTGTGTTTTTCTATGTGTGTAAAAGGCAGGGAAAGACGAGATGTGCGTACCTGCGTTATCCAAAAGAATAATCCAGGGTGACTTCAAGAAGCACAGACAATCCTAAAGGTGAAAGCATGCTCTTTGCAGTGTATGCTGAAGAGTATGATTGAGTAGGTCGAGTCCATTCTGTCCCGTGAGGGGGGGTGGAGCAAGGTTTCCTCTCCGCTTTCACTCGACCATCACGCTTGTGCTTCGTTTCTGTAACACATGCATAAACTCAGCGCTTAACGTTCATATCACACAGGCTCGTGACTTAAAATAAATATGCTCGACTTCGTGTTTGGGTGAGTGTTTTGGCAATTTCCTGACACCCCTCTTCTCCAGCCGAATGGTTCCTCCCGCATTAAATGGAACTATCTGCTATTGTCTCATCAGCGAAAAGTTGTTGATACTGCTAAGGACTCAAAAAAGTGCGTGAGGAGTGTGAAACTGCCCAACCCAACCACTTCTTAGAAAAACGCTCAGGTTTTTGTTTTGTTTTGTTTTTTAATGCCACGACACATAAAGACACAAGGTGCCGATGAAATTACACTCTTCTCCCGTCGAGTCTGATTATATTGACAGTTGGTCCAGGGTGTTGTTGGAATCCAGAGTATAAAGATGATAAGGTTTATCTTATTGCAATATATATATATGTATATGTATATATGTTATATATTGTTAACAAAGTCTGAGTAACTACATTGTGTGTTTAACCTTGAGAGAACCTCTTTCCCTTTTTAACAAAGCTGTTACATACTGTACAATGACACATTGATAATATGCTCCCAGCATATTGTCTCATTCTCTGCTTGTTAAACATTGATTGTTTTGTTTTGTTTGTTTTACTTGTCCTTGTGGAAAAGCCAGTATAAGTCTGACACGGTAACTATACAAACGATTTACAGGCAGAATTTACCCTCAGTTTAAAGATTTAAAACTGGCAAGATAGTCTTACAACGTGTATCTTCTTCTTTTTCCTCTTGATGGAATGCATGACTATAGTCTGGTTTCTTTTCAGTTAAGCAGGTTTGTAATCCTGTTCCACACAAACACACACACACACATACATATACACACACATACACACGCATGTAGAAGAGACAAACAGAATAACACAGAGAGGTCAATACTAAAAAGTCCAATACACAGACATAGGAGAAATTCAATGACTGTCAGCACACACACACACACACACACACACACACACACACACCCTGCTAGTTCTAATTTGCTAGTTCTATTTTTTAAAATTTAGTTAAAAATGAAATTATTTGATTAATTGGCTCACTTTTTTTCTCTTTTTTTTAAACACGCCCCAAAAAATGTGAGACAGGAACGAGTAAACAGTGCCTCCCTTGCAGGACTGGAAAGTCTGGAAAAGCATGAAAAATGAAAGTGATAGCCCAAAGGTGTGGGAAAAGTGTGGACACGCATGCTTATTCAGTTCCAATAATTTTGATTACACTTAAAACTGTCGATCAGTGTGGGACCTTTCATTTTTTTTTTTTTTTATTATACCACCAGAGCAAGTAATGTTTTTTTTTTTTTTAAATTGTCCAGGCATAAACACCACAATGCTATGCAAATCAACCCTACTGCTAACAAAATGCTCTGTAGCTTATTGTACTCTGAAGTCATTGGTAATAACTGTCACTCTGCTGTGTTGTTGTGGGTGTTGCGCAGAGGTCAGGCTTGTTTGCTCAGCACGACGCAGTGAGAGGGAGCCATGTTGCTGACTGCTGATGTACCAGTGACTTAAGATACACAGACATCTTATCAGCGACAAGCCCTGGAATTGTAACGGCAGGCACTGCTCTTAGTATAGGCAAACCCCCAGAGCTCCATGGGGGGGGGGGGGTGTGCTGAGAACTTGCACACGCTCATGCTGAAATCCACACATCCTTATATACATTTAACATATGTGTATCATAAGCCCAGATACGCATCGCTTATTCCTCAGAAATAAGCAGTACTCCTATCCAAACGCGCGCATACAAAAGAACGTGCACACTGAAGCTTTTGAGTAAGGCATCATACCCTTGTTGAAATGTGATCTACTGAGCTAAACACATGAGAATTAGTGATAGCCCCTCTGGCACACACTAACAGATTTGTTTAGTAAAATGCACCGCAGCATTTTTTAAATTTGATTTGACCAGAACACAAGAGTGCATGTAAACTTCCTTACACACATACACGCACACAAGCGCGCGCACACACACACATTCACTAGCACTTTTGATGTTCATTATTATCATGTTATTATTTATGCATATTTATGCAATCACACTTATATTTATAACCCATCATACACACATTAGGGATATGTAGTTCCATGTAGTTGCCTCTCTGTCCATGTAGCGTGTGAGTCACTGTTCAGATACTTCCTGTTAGAGGAGAGCCGTCTTTAAAACAGCCTCCCTTTCTCTTCATTCCTGCTTTCCAAGTCAGAGGGAATGTCAGGCCAAACACACACACACGCACACACACACATACACATACACCACCAAGGTGTCCTCTCCCTCTTTTCTCTCTCTCTCTCTCCCCCCCTTTGCCTCTCTGTCTTTTTCTCTCTGAACGAGCCAGTAGAGAAGCTTCTCTGTCGTTTGTTGCCCTTCAGTCTGCACCCACTCATCTTTTTTTTTTAAATATACCCAAATGAACCTTCACCTTTTTAGAAAAAAAGGATTTGGAATTCTGATAAATATTGCACTGATGGCACTTCTAGATAAACAGTGCATGCATGCATTTCCAAAGTGCTGCATGCATATCTACTTGTGCATGCGTGGCAGACACACACACACACACACACACACACACACACACAGAGCTCGGGGCAGCTCTTATAATAGCTACCCCTGGTTTTAACACAGTGATGTGCAGTTCTCCAGCCAGCACTGATTCACATTAGTGTGTGTGGCATCAGTGTTTATTTATTTATTTATTTGTATTACCTAACTAGAGTTTCAAATAAAAGGAGAACGTGAATGTGAAAACCACAATTTACTTCAAGCATCAGTAAGCAGCAAACATGACTCACACCCACAAAGCAATAAATTATCTGTTTTTTGGGGGGGTTTTTGTTCCTCTATTTAACACGTGATAAATATTTGCTATTTTTGGTAGGGGGCTAACCTGTCTTACTTTAATTTGCCTCATGCTGTGACCCACATTCCTCTCTAAGTTTATCCCTTCTTGTCTTAAAATGGCAGCGCCAGTATATGCTCCCATATACAAGCCTTCTCCAGTGACTGACACCTCCAGCCCCCTTGTGCTCAATTAGCTCCTAGTGCATTAGCAACTGCATGCTAATTGTCAGCTGGCAGAGGAGTGCAAGGAGAACCCTCAAGGAGATACCTCGGGGAGTGCTGGGGTAGGTGGGTGGGGGTGTGGAGGGATGCTTTGTTGCCTAACCAGCCCGTGAGCACATACAGTATCTCTGAGCAGCAGGAGGAAGCCCACCTCTTGCTGTAGAATGTAAAATATTTATGGGGGATATATCGCATTCTCTCTTTTGAAATAAATAAATAACACCGTCTTCTGGACTCAGATGTCACTCCTCAGTCCAGGAGAGAAATCAAATGTCTTTTATAGGTTGGAAATAAATAAATCTTGTTGGTACAGAAACCACTTCTCTTTCTTCCTCATGGTAAATTGCGTGTGACCCGCTCGCAGGTTTTTGCACCCGTTTCTGTCTTCTTAGGTGATGAAACAAAGCTTGCCAGACCAGCTGCGTATGATTTTGAATTTAGGAAGATTATGTTCTCTTACTTCTTCATTGTGACTGCCATACAGGAGGAAGTGCTGCTCCCCCCCACTCTCTTTTCTCTCTCTCTCTTTCTCGGTCTTGTTGACTTGATCTCACACTGCTTTTGGATCTCATCTATTTCCTGCTTACACTCCTCCCCTCCCTTCCTTTTTTTTTTAAATTCACATTTCTCTCATTCTACCCCTACTCTCCCACCCTCCCTTTTCTCTCTCTCTCTCTCTCTCTCTCTTGTTCTGTTTTGGTCGGCCACCTTTCCTCTCCAACTTATCAAATTCCATAGGGTGGGGAGGGGAAGTGAGGGTGGATCCACCCACATGAGTGATCATTCAATGCTATTTTAGAAATGCTGTTCTCAGTTGGGGCCAGAACATCCACCTGCAAAGAGGAAGAAAAAAAAAACAAAAACAAAAAACTCCCAATAGAATGCAAATCTGTGTTACGTCACCAGATCAGCATTAATGTTGGAGCATCACAGCACAAACATCATTAAATCATGCTTGTAATGGCTAATTTGCTTGCATGAGGAGGGATGATGAAGATTAAGGTGAATGACTGGCTCCTGTTGCTGTTGTTAGACCAGGAATGGTGAGGTGTGTATCGGTGTATCAGGCAGGGGAGGGGGGTTGTTGAAAAGTCTTCTCTGTATAAAGAGAAGGTGACTGATTGAGAAGTCCCAGGTTGTGTTCTGTTGTTAATATAGTTATTTGGTGTAATCGTGAAATAATAACATCATAATCCCATCTGGAATGAGAAACTGCGGACTGTGTGCTACAGTGATTGAGGCCATTTCCTGTGTGTGTATGGGTGTGTGTGTTTGTGGTAGTGCATTTTAAGCAGCGGTGACTGCAGGAGGCAGCCTGATGGATACAGGATCATACTGCAGCGCTGACATTGTCTTCAGTCCTCCTCCTCTTCTTCCTCCTCCTCCTCCTTCACCCTCCCCTGTACTGTCTGCCTGCCTCTCAGCAGAATTATCACTCTAAAACACACACACACACACACACACACACACACACACACACACACACACACACACACACACACATACGCACACACAAGCTCTGAACAGTCACAGCTGCAGATGCAGGAGCAAGTGCAGCCCTACACTCACTGCAAGAACGCATACACATTAGACACACTAATGAAGCGGATTTTAAGATGACTAAAAGTGCAAGTGAGAAAAAAAACATAGCTGCATGATCCCTACAAGCAAAACTACTGCTCACCCCTCCCTGCAGACAGTACACGTACAGTGTGCTCTTTCAAAGGCAGCCATGCATGTTCAGAAACAAGGTGCTGCAAGAGCAAACAAAAAAGACAAAAAGCACTGATCAGGGGGAGGTGGGGGCTACATAGACTATCACAGGGTTGGATTTCATCATTATAACTTGTCATTGTGTGAGCGTGCTGCAGAAGCCATATGAGGATCCCATGTCTGACTTACACAAGGCAAACAGGAAGTCACCAACATGCACCCATGGTTTATTTTACTGGCGACAGCGAACCTCTCACTTACACCCTGTCACAGGAGAAGGGAAGTGTCCGCTCCTGTCGCAGCCCTTTAATCCAAACACAGAGACAGCTCTGTCTGTCCTCAGCTTCAAAAGAACCAGGGAGGAAAGAGAAGGAGCTGGTAGTATGTGCACATGTGTATTTGATGTGGCAGGAAAAGGCGAATAAAGCTTGTGTACATGCGTTCTATACATCAGCTCACATAGCGATGTTGAAGCCACCGCTGTTGCGCTGTTCGGTCTCATGCAAATCATGTGCAGTTATAAGTAACATCCGTTTTACTTTTCACATCTTTCTTTTCTCCACATTTTTCATCAGAAAAAAGAAATCAATCAGTTTGAATATGTGTGACTTGGTAACATCTAACTAATATGTGAGCTTTTTCAGCTCCCCAAATTTGAATCTGTCCTATTTTAATCTGGCTAACTTGCTTAGTCACACTCGCAATGATACCTTGTGTTGCAAGCTGTCATATTGCCATCGTGTTTATTTGTGCAGTGATGTTGTAATTAACACTGAGCCCTAGACGTGTTGCCTGTTTGACATTGTGTCTGACACTGGCTGCGGTGATAGACAACCACTCAAAGGCATATGATGAGTACGCCGGCGAGAGGCTAAAGTCTAGACTCCAGGCGACACACCATATGATATTGATTATCTTTTGTTTGGCTATCTCTGCAGCTGCTTGCCTAAAGGACTTAACTCACATTATTGTCTGGCATGAGGCTCTATTATTTCAATCTAGCAAGCCCTGCAAGTAGACAGAAATGCACTACTGCTGAAATGTCCATGTTTCCATGATTCAACAATGAGGCTGCGAAACATTTCACCACAGTTCACTCAGATTTCAGTAACACAGACTTTTTTTTGCATTATTTCTAATATTATTCTTCCTAAATGATTTAATATGCTAATGATCTTAAAAGCGCTGTTAGATCTGCCAACTATATCAGCTAAAAAGCATACATTATTCTAAAAATGTGGATAAAAATATAAGATCACCTGTGCAAGTTGTCAGCTTTTCTTTATTTACTCATTGGCTTTTAACACATTTTGATGGAACTTCAAGGAAGGCTCACATACAAATTTGTTGGTTAAACAAACCATAAACGACTTACGAATTTCATGCGTAAGTGTAGGTGTGAGTGTGTTTGTGTGAGCCTGAGATGGAAGGCTTTTTACAAACAGTGGTTTTAGGTGACCCTTTTTCTATTAAGTACAACATCATTGTAACCGAGGTAACACAGCTAGTGATGTAGAAATGGAGAATTAATAACTGTATTGTGGTAAAGCGTCTGCGCATGTTGGGGCCCTAATCATTTCTTACCAGAGAGACCTAAAAAACACTCATAACCATGTAGGCTCATTTTGTCGTCTACAACTATGGTGATATACAAGGAATACTCAATATTACACCTAGTAGCCACCAGTGCAAATAGCACAATAAAATGCATTTTACATTGCATGTAAAATTCAGTTTGCATTGGGCTTCATTTGCAGTTAATGGCTCCAACCATTGATCATCATAAAAATTAAATTATTCTCTTAAAAATAGTTTTATAATTGCAATTAATGCCTCAATTCAGGTCCATCTTAATAATTGCAATGAAAACTTGCTTTTTAATTCTTTAAACCAATAAACAGGTTGTGCTTTAAAGAAAAATTAAAAAGTCCTATAAGGGTTATAAGCACAACTTTAAAAAAAAAAATAAATCAAAAGATGTCTGGGTATGGCTGAATCTCTATATCATAATTTTTCCACTTCATAGCCCAGCGCTACAGGTGATGCATGAAACAGGATGTGAGCTGCAAAAATAGTTCAGGCTCTTATATTAGCTGCTTTGCAGACACTTCCAAAATCATAAATAGGAGTATATGTAAAATCTGCTTACATGCCCACTCACCTAACCCTCCCCTTAACCACTCTCACTCACCATCATGTCCACCCCCACACACACACTCCCTCCATTATCAGTCCTGAAAAATTGAATTTTTATTTTTCTGCTACTATTGTCAGACTTGCACACATTTATACTGTATATATAGCACATGTGGATTGTGTGGTCTCTCTTAAATAAGCTGCAGTTTATAGAGAGTTTCTATGAGTTACTTTCCAGTAATGCTTCTGATCTATGACATAAATTTTGGATTGTCAGGTAGTAAAATCTGACTATCACTTTTCTTTATTTCTATTTCTGCAAAAATTCTGGAACTGAATCCTTTTTATAACAACTGCACAAGTGAATATTAAAAGCATTCATTAATTATTTATCTAACTATAGAGTTTATGGCTTATCAGAAAGTAGGAAATTCATGAGCATTTATTAATTTAGAACACACACACACACACACACACACTCCTCCCATTAATGGGTAATGACTTAGAAATATAAATCAGTACTGAATCATTTAATAACTATCATAAAGCGATTTGTTAAAACTTATAAGGTCTTTATAAGGATGCCTAATCAGAAACGGAGACATAATTTAGCTAAATCAAAAAGTCACTGTACTGTAAAATGCCCATCTACCAAATCGGTGCTCAAGCTCACCGTGGATACATATTTGTTAAGAGTGCCTGGCTGCAGTCCTGTCCTTTTGAAAAGATGTGCTTGCTAGATATTTATTACCTACCTGGCTCTTCTCTACTTGCTATAAATACTCAAGTAAAATATGTCACAGCAAGGCCTTTTCATGTGTGATGTGCACATGTGCAGGCAGGTGTATGCAAGCTGTCATTCCAGACAAAAACTGCAGCATGTGGTTTCAGTAATTAGTTCCTGAGAAAGCAGCACACATGGCTCAGCGGCCTTGATTTTTCTATGCACTACATTCACCGTCCTCAGGTGTGAAAACTAATAGACACATATTGTTGGCAAGTATTATAAAGTTTTATATGTTAGCAAATGTTTAGGTTTTTGTACTTTTGTACTTACTTTTTTATATTTTTTAGGTTTTTACTGCTACTTATATTTCAGAACAACGTCTATTATGGAATTGAAGTCATTTTAATGTATTAAAGCAGTTATTCCCAACTTTTTGGCTTCGGATCCATCGCAAAACAAATGAGTCTCTAGCTGGAGCAACTTGTCACTGTTTTACCAAATGGATTTTCCCTCCATGACCTAAAAAGAGTCCAGCATTTCATAAACAGGAAAAAAAACAGTCTAAAGATTTTAAGGGGGGGAAAAAAAACCCTTAAAAAAACCCTACGCAAATTTGTGCGCCAGAGGTTCATTAATCATGCCACAACCCCTTGCATTTATTTTGTGATCCCACAGTGGTTCACAGGCTGAGAGTCAGTGTTATTTGACGATACATGTGCAGCGCTACTGTCACTGGTATGTCAGCATTTACAGGGGTTGTTTCTGCAGAACTGTAATAATTATACTTGTTTGATATATATTCTAGCACATTTACACAACATTTAGCACAAATAAGCAAGTTTTTATTAGCCATTGTGAAGAGGTGTAAATAGTTGTTTTGCAGCGCACAGAAAACACATAACAGACTTCTTGAATTGCCCTCCACTTATCTCTATCTTGCTAATTATATCCAAGATGCTTGTGTGTGTCTGTATAGACAACCGTGTGTTTGACTCTCCTGCTTATGCCACAGACAGCTGTTGTTTGGATAGCCCTCAAGTGCTCAAACCCACTTTGTAATTAGCCCTATCTAGTTTTACTTTACCAAAGTAATGAGTGTGCAAGGGAGAGAAGAAGCCCCAAAACCCCCACCAAGCAACACCAACACCAGCACCGTCCTACTTCACAACAGCCAACCGACCCCCAATCCTTTCTGCAAAGTAAAGCCTGGATCACCCACCCACATATACACAAACACACAAAGACACACAGAAGCACACACTGCTCAGGCCACTGTCAATAGCTTTTACACAGAAGCCATGCTAGAAACAGCTGACGTTGAAATGTGTCAGTTTAGGGTTGGCCATTGTTAGTTTCTCCCAAATGACTGAAGATTACGTTGAAAGAAAACATTTAGAGTTTAGTGTCATTTGAAAACTGCTTATGCTCATAGAAACCTGTTGCCTTAAGTGGCAAAGCTGTTAGCAGATTCACTCAAACCAATGCCACGGTGCATGTACAGACACAGCTATAGGGGTGTCTGAGTGTTTTACATTATCTTGAGTGCTTAAATATAGAAAGTAAAACAGTGGCCTCATATAAGTGAGAGAGGAAATCATGGCAAGGCACGCATTTCTTTCTACTTTTTTGGGGGGTTTTTTTTACAAAGAGGGGGGATGGGTAGCTTTTAGATTGTCCCTCCTCCCTCTTCCTCTGTCTTTTTTTTCCCTCTTCCCTCTCATCTTTGTTCAAGTGCTGCTTGGCTTAAACAAGACGCTACTGCTGAATACTGAACTATCAGAAATGAGTCAAAAGTCGGCAAGACATCATCTGTGACGTGGAGTTAGTGTGTTTACTTGAGATAACGTATACTGTTATTTTGTGTGTGTGTCAGTGTGTGAGAGCAAGTGAGACAATATGAGTGTGTGTGTGCATGGGAACGAGTGGGTGTGGTATCAGGGGATTTGCAGTAAAATGGACATAAATGGATGAGAAAACAAACTGATTCCATTTCCATTCGATGTATCTGGAGTTTCCATGTATTAAAAAAACTATCAGAAGCAAAACATTTGTTCTAATTTTCTTCTCGCTTAATTTTCCCATGATCACTTCTTGAAATTAATAATAAAAGACCCAGAAAAGTATTTATCATCTGCATCACGATCATCTGCTTTTTTTTTCCACCTCCCCTTCATCACCATACTGTGAGTGGCTCTGGTGTGTGTCTTGGTTTAATGACCGCTGATGACGCACAAACACAATTTCCAGCTCCATCTATATGCTCAGGGTAGGCAGGGACACACAAAGCTCCCCTCTGAAAAACTCTCTCTCCATCTCCCTCACAAAGCCCTCATGCCTCTCATTTGTAAATCACTTAAAAGCATGACAAATGTGCATTGGAAGTTTCAGAGCGTCCCCTTTGAAAGCATTTGCAAGTCTCTCATTCACACCCACTTCTCTGATACACAACCACATTGTGCAAAGTAGACATATAGCTTGGCTCTACACGCATGGTCATTGTGGCTTAATTGGTATCAGAAAATGTAGAAAAATGCAGAAAATGATTTACTGTAATGAAAAGGTGATTTGCAGAATGCGCGAGTCTTATCTTTGTTTGCGTCTCCTTCTTACTTATGCTGAAATGACGGCGGCAGGTTAGTGTGATTTGGCTGATTACAGCTCTTTTTTTCCCTCAGTAGATGAACAGAAAGCAGTTTTGTCGTTGTGAAATGATTTGAAAGCAGTGGGAATGTTAAACTAAAATCTAAAACAAAGGAGTCTTGTCCCACAACAGTAATCCCAGGGGAACATTTCTGCCAAAGAGTAGGAATTACTGTGTTTTTGAATCATGTGATGGGCCATCAAGCAGGGGGTTTACAGCATTTTCTTGTGTGTTTGGGTCTAAATGTAATCTAAGCTGATGGGCAGTGGCTGCAACTTTATACTGCTGCGCCAGTAGTTTTTACAGTTTGGGCTATGAATGAAACATAGTGTAGTTCAGCATGATAACACTGCATTTATACAAATTGTAGGGGGGGCGATAGTACTTTAGAATGGGTCAGTAAGGGGTCACCTGCTAAGTAATGTTAACCTTCATTAAGTACACTGTTACTGCAGCAGTTCCTGTATAGAAACTGGGTGTTTAACCAGTGCAAAAATGTTTCATATCATTAAAAACTCTTTGCAGCTGCACCACAAGCGTGCAGTCAATCCAGTACAAAATGTTTAAAATGTGACTTCACAATCTATTCATTCTAGACAACATATTATATCTCAAAAAGCTAAACAAAACATGATGTCTTGGCACTGCTGCGGATTATTTTCTGCAAGGTGAATTTGCAAATAACTATTTGATACTATAAATTAATCAACCAAAACAGACTTTACAGATTCAGGGAAAACTAAAAAAGACTGAGAAATTTTGTGTAACAAAGCTTCATTAATCACACCACAAACCCTTACATTTATTTAGTGAGCCCACAGGGGCAGATTCACAGGTTGGGAACCCCTGGCCCTTACTTTAGTTAAGAAAGCTAACTACTTACAATCTAATAGTGTTGTAGTTGGTACGTGAGCATTTACAGGGATATTCTTTCTGTAGAGCTTTAATAATTAAACTTGTCTTCATACTTCATGATGCTATTTATGTTTCCTAGGCACATGTACACTATATTCACCATAAATGAGCAGGTCTTTATTAGCAATTGTGAAGAGTTAGTTGTTTTGCAGCGCACAGAAAACATATAACAGATGTCTTGGACTTCCACTTATCTTGATCTTGCTAATTATATCTGAGCTGTTTGTTTATTAAAAAAGGCCTGTTTCTCTTCAGTAACAGTTAGAGTTGCTACTCTGCATTTTCTTGTGCAAAGAAGTACAGAGAAAATTAGCAATGACTAATGACTACTTACTTTCTTTCTATCTAGATATAGAAAGAAAGTAAGTACTTTACTCCCTCACTACAACGCGGTTCACTTTTATTTATTGCTGCACTGCCTTCGCTGTTCCCTCACTACAAGATTTCTTTGTGCCATTTTGCGCACTGTTTTTTTTTTTGTTTTTTTTTTTTTACAGCGCATTGTGTTCTGCATCCTGATTGGCTGTAGACCATTGTCAATCAATCTCGTGTCATGTCTCCTGTACAGTACAGAATGCGTTCAGCTCATCAAATTTACATAAATCTTCGATCACTACCAGTGTACTTCTCTCTCCACTATATGCCGACTTTTCAACCACCACGTATCCTCCATGCAAACTTTTGATAAAATTCATTGTTTCAGACCAAGGATGAAAAAATGTCTTTTTTTTTAAAGAAAACAAAGTATTTAAACAGCACATGCAGAAAGCTTTTTCAAGCACATATCATCAGCAGCCTTTTTCTTAATATTTTCAACTGGCTGGTAGACAAACCTGGAAAATTTCATCATGTTGTGACATATGAATAAAAATAGCTAACCATGCACTTTCAGAACAATGCCAGCTGTCAACAGTTACTGGATGTATGGCTCTGTGCCTCCAGATTAGACAGTTATTACAGACACAACATTGGTGCCAGTTTGTAAGTCACATGCAATTTGCCGACCGCAGATCGGAGCTTATTTGGTCAGAGGTAGTGGATCATCCGTAGCTGATCAGCCATTCTCTCATAGTCTGAGATCTCTGTTCTTCCCACAGGAAATTATAGTTTGCTTTTTACTGTCAAAACTACTGTAAATATCTTATGACCTTTTTTTAACCCCCTTTTTTTCTTTTAGTTGTTTGCCAAAATGATAAACACTGTATTATCATACAGTTATATCTGTCTGCAAACTAAATGTTTATAGTCTTTATTAGTGTATTTGCAGCTCTAGGTTGCATATAATTGAGTATTATTTGGTTTCCTGTCTGTAACTATGGCTTTAAAGGGATCTAAAGTCAAACTAACAAGAAGTATGGGGTTACCAAACTTGCTGCCAAGCAATTGTTGCCAACATAGAAACCCAGGCAAAAGTATAACACATTGCCCGTAGAGGAATCATGTTATAACGCAACTCCCCCAGCACATCCATTGCTTATGAGGTGTGCGTTTTATTCTCCTGAGCCAGTCTTGGATTGTGTAGTGTTGCTTTCACATCACCGTTTTTAGCGTTATCTCAGTGTTAACGTGACATTTAAACACTCCACGTTAATGGTTTACGTTCAAAACGAGCCACATTCTCCTCGACATCAGCCTGCTAACTGAGAAGTGAATCAAATGATTTGGTCAGATCACTGTTTGAAGAGGAGCCGTAGCTCTTACACTACACACTTGACAATTTAAACTGATACAGATATCACATCTTCATGATTCACCCGTAAATATGCTGTAATGAAAAATTTATGAGGTATACTTTGTCAAAGGCTAAATTATTTATCCCCGCACGAGGTTTCAACACCTCCATTAAGCGTCTGGTCATTCCCTGCAGCACTTTGTAAGACTGTTATCTGTTCCTCCTTACCACTGCACAGATAACGAAAACATCTGACAACATATCAAAGTTTCTCCTCCTAAGCTCTCTTTATTTCTACACTCTGGTGGGGTTTTTTTTCTTCCTTTAAACGAAGAGCACACAATACACATAAGGACACCTCTGCTTCTGCAACCCACACCACCACACTTGTGTCTTTGTATGAGACCCCTGCCTCATCCCCATTGTCATGTTAATTACCTATTTGCTCTGTTTTGCAGGAGCTCAGCATCAATCAAAGCGTCTCCTAGCTTTTCATCTCACACAGTGCATCTCTACCTGTAATTAGGTTTGGGTGAGGCAGGAGATGGATTTAGTTAGCACCGTGCAGAGGGGAAAAAGAAGACATTAGGTAGTCTCAGTGGCTGTTCTGGGACCAGCCTTTAATGGTGTCTAATTGATCTGAGCTGTCGTTGGGCTGTGGCTTCATGTGGTAGGAAGTTGATTATTCCTACGTGCCATCCTCGAGCTCAGCATTTTAGACATAGAAAGTGAGACAAGGTGGGTGCATGCATGTGCGCATATAGGCATGCGTGTACGTGATTAGGCACATCTGTGTAGGCAAATATAACAACAAACTGTTTTCTGCAAAAAGATGGGGGATGGGATCCTGGGTGCATGTGCACTACAGTGAGGCAATCGCAGATGTCTGTATTGCTGTGTGTACAAATGCGCGTACGTCTTGGAAGGGTAATTTTACATGTGTGTATGCATGGTTTGTATTTATAGCAGCTAAGGAGAGGGAAGGCTGCTCTGCGGTCAGAATAATTTAGCATCCAGATGTGCAGATGCCGGGGGAAATCAATACAGATGATGACTCTCCCAAGCAGGTGATGAGCATGCTGTCATAATGCAGTAAGGATGGAGACGGATTAATATTTAACAGTAATCTGGACTGAACAGATGGGCGTTGATAAAAAAATTGAGAGGTGTGAGCGCGAGTTCATATCAAGGATAAATATTCACAGAAAATTGTGTTATATCAATCAGAACAACTTGCAATCATCTGGTTAATTACTTTGTGCGCGCAGGATATCAATAAAACACTAATTGGGTACTTACCAAGAGTAAGCATAAAGGAAGAATGAAAAAAAAGAGGTGTGAGGTGATTTTTGGAAGGAAGAGGCAATAAATTACACTTTAAGTACTTCTTGGAGAACCTATTTCGTAATTACAGGGTTGATATAGGAAGGTAATTATTAACATAAACAGTTGCATTTTTCATTTACACTACTGTTGTAGCCTTTACTCAGTCATTAGGCGTAGCCTGGAATTAGAGATGTGTGTCTTTTTTAGTCTATAACCATAAAATTGTTCTTTGTTTCAAAGGTCATATTTATGTTTTTTACATCATCATTAAATAAACAGGAGAAAATGTTGTTCTGTGGTTTTTATGTATTTAGAATTAACTTAATAACTGTGAACGGTTAAAAAATGCTTAATGTTTAATTGTTTATGAACTTTTCCCTGTAAGTATACTGAAGTTAAGTTTAGGTTCTACATAGTTTGGCTCTTTGTTTGATGTATGATATATAGTAATTATTAACTTCGCATTCATATCACTGAGTATCCAGTAAGTACTTTCTTGATTATAGTCTACGGCCTTCATCTTGTTATCCTGATCTTGTTTTTTGAAATGATTAGATTACATTAGTGATCAGATTACTTAATCGGAAGCTGTCCTCAGATGACAGGGCAGCATAATAAAAATGGATTAATGCTTGCGATGAATGAATTTTTAAAAAGTAATAATACATTTTTGCACGCGTTAACTTCTTCGCGTTACAGACTGCAGGGACTTCCATGCGGCTCTGCTGACCTTCAGCATGAAATGAAAAGTGTCTGATGCCTCTGGTGTGTTTGGAGGGGCTTTCTCTTTTCCAGAAGATGGGCAGCCATGCATTATTGATTACAAAACACTCCTGCAATGCTATTTCATCTTTCTGGCGTGGCTGACCGTGAATTGAGCTTTATTTTAGAGTAGTTGAGATCTGTTTTATATCAGTACAAGGACTTCTTTTTTTTTCCCAGCAGTTGCATGTACTTGTTTGTGCAATGTTGCCCCCCCTCACCCGTTCAAAACCACGTGGGAGTCTAAATGGCAGATATGCAAAAAAAACAACTGCCTTATCTTCTCCGTGTCCCTGTGCACAGTACACTGACAGACAATTACACAAGGTGAAAGACAAAGGTAAACAGAGGAAAGCCAGTGTGGTGCAATGAGAGGGTGAAATCCAATCTAATGGTTATCACACCAACTGCGTCTCATCTAACGACATTTCTTTGACATTATTTTGAGCCTCATGACATATATCTGCTCCACTTAGGCACCTTGTGTTTGCATCATGCACACATTGCACAATCTTTGTATATGCGCTATGTCTGATACTGCCCTGCTTTCAAATGCTTGCTTTATCCTCATAGCATGTACATTGAGTTTTCTGACACTCTGTTCTGTTCTGCTGGTGTTATTTTGCACTACATGCCTGCCGGATAGCAACACCTCATCTTATGAATTCTAGTGTTTCAGACTGTGAAATGTTAAATATTCATTTAGCCGAATTCTTACGAATGTTCCATATTTTTATGATCCTCCTCCTCGCAGCTGCAGACTTTCACATGCAACGATCATTCAAAAGTCCCTCGTCCTTTGGATATGTTTTGAATTTTCACAGTAAAACTAAACTACAGGGTTTTTTTGTTTTGCTTTTCTTTTCCGTGCAGAAAAGCTTGCTTTCTAAAGCAGTGAACCAGCCATCCAGAGAGGGTTGCTGAGCGATGGCCTTACCTCCCTGGTCCCCCGCCGAGGATGGTCACAGGGGAGGATGCTCATGGCGACCACGGCTGTCAAACGCTGTTTCCATGATGCCAAAGAATGATTGGTTTCATGGATCCGGACAGTGCTCTCTGACAGCACAGGGGGAGTCTCGGCTGCACCTGGGAGAAGAAACACTGGCAGGATGTGAAATGTTACTGAACAGGGTCATTGCAAGGGTCATCGTATGACCTGTCACCCCCCCACCCCCCAACCCCCCTTCCCCGTCGTCAAGGAATTTACAGCCAGGCCTCGTGCTACATGTTGAGAATATTAGGTCTGAATTTATCCTTTGTCTGAGCCTGAGTTATAGTCTCTGTGTGCTTTCTGTGAGGCTGTGGTGAATCTGCAGACAACAATGTCCTGGTTTGAAAAGTGAAACAGCAAGGACACCGCTCCTGACAGCTGACACTTCTGTGAATAGTCTTTTGTCATTAAAGTTCAACTGCAGCGGCTGACGGCTAAGAAATCAAGGTTTAAATCTTTAATTGGGAGGGAGTTATTCACAAGATACCTAATTTGCGAAGTGCTGCAAACAAGCACCGCATTTCCAAGTCTGACTCATGTCTAGCCCAGTCTGTGGAAAAGCACTGCCGGTGCCACTGATTGTCAGTGGGGGTTTTTTTTGTTGTTTTTTTGGTGAGGCTTGTTAGGCATGAATGACAAAGCAAGTGACGGGACCCAACGACAGCATTTATTTTCCCTCGCAGCGTGTTTTTATCACAACGTGACTTTAGCATATCTCTTAAAGAAGTGGGCTTCCTGAAAATCCCACTGCCCCAAGCCCACGACAGTTTTAATGATTGATCACTTTCCTCTTGACTGTGGTGAAAGGAAAGTGAGGGGGTGAATAAGAAAAAAAAAGGAAAGGGCGCAAGTAGGGGTGTGGACAATCTCTCAAGGTCAGAGTGATGTGTCCAGGCTTTTGTTTTCAGTGGTGAGATCAGTGGCCTGCGCAGCCACGAGGGGATGTGCAAAGTAAGTGGCGGCCTGGCAGGAACAGATGTTCTTACACAATGAATATGCACTTGGTTGTTTGCTTATTCACTAAAACTCAAGGAGCTGACTTCCCCTTTTGGAAACAAATAAAAATACAGACAAAAGTTGTGGCTTTTCCACCTGTAGGCCTCTGGGGAAAATGTTGCTGAGGCAATCAGGCTCATCCTTACATGCTGCTTAACATACGTCTACAGAACAAAGGGGCAACAGAGCAAAGCTGAACAAGCACTGTTTTCCATTAAAAAGCATGCATTTTGAATATTTTTAAAATTAGTAGGAGTGGTGCCTTTTTTTTCCAATTCTGTAAGTACATGTTGGTCAATATGTTAGATTTGCATTTTGGTGTGTATTCTTCTTCTACACTTATTTACCGTAGTGCCAGGATGAAACTTGGAGCAGGATTTATTTATATTTGGCCACAAACCTCTGCGGGGGTTTCAGTAACCTAAACAGCAATAGTCTTGTTCCTCTATTTTAGCTCTAAGCTCTGCTTCCCTGCACTTTGCCTACTAAAATAAAATAAAAAAAAATAAA
Source organism: Oreochromis aureus (assembly GCF_013358895.1). NCBI lineage: Eukaryota > Metazoa > Chordata > Actinopteri > Cichliformes > Cichlidae > Oreochromis > Oreochromis aureus. Next base: position 12,634,217 of record NC_052952.1, read on the forward strand.
ATCCTTTTGACTTTGTGTGGAATGAAAAGTGCTGCCATCAATACAAACATAGATTATTATCAGACAAAGACAAGCAAATGAGAAGCATGCAGTCTTTAACATGACCTTAGTCATCCTGGGTATATTTGCATGGGTGTGTGCACCAACTGCCTTTTAATTCAGCAGTGTGCCTGCACTGTAAAGTTCAAAACATTCACTAGATATCAAATCATTTAGACTCCCAGGAGATAAGAGTGAAGTATACAATCATTCAGGCAATGCAACATTTCACAATCATCCAGTTAGTGTCTTCTGGATTTTCGGCCTATAAATGACCAAAGCTATTCATAACTCATTGCCTCCCTCTGCTGGTGTTAAATGAAGCTAAAGTCAGATTACAACTTGTCTTTGAAAAATTATTAGGATCTCAATTGTGAACTCCAAACTAACATATTGCACGTTATGATATTTTTATGTCATACTCCTAGAGGATTTAAACTACGTCAAAAGCAAGTTTATAGTTGAATTAATGCACAGCATTTTATGGGTGCTTTTATATCCTCTGCCAGTAATATTATACTCATCTTTTTACAGATAGGCTCTTTAATGTGTCACTAGCATTTTAATTCACTTTGTGGCATTTTCTCTCTTTTAGTGGGCTATTAAAACTTTGCAATCGGTGTATCTGCAATGCCTAAGAAAGTGTGTTTTAGTCTGTTGGTCCTATTATTATTATCATTATTGTTATTATTATTATTATTGTTGGCCATTAATGAAAATAAATATCTCCATTTTTTATGAAAGAAAAGACATTTTGACGAATTTCACTGTACTTGTGTCTTATTTTATCTTTATACGGCTCGTTTACTGCTAAGATAAGAGGCTTTGCGCATATTCCAAGCATTTCATAACAACGTAGCTTCAAAACTTGAAAGTTGCTGTTGTACACAAAAATTGAAGTACAACAAACCAAACAGTAGATGTCTCCCTAGTCCGTGCAGCTGTGTGTCTTTGCGAGGACGATGCTGTCTACTGATGACAGAGTCGCCATTTTGAAAAGCAAATCGTTCACAGCACACCCACCCTGAGTACTGGAACTATGCCGCGGGGCCGGCCTCGCAAACTGAGAGTTCAAAGCAACGACGAAACAGGTAACAAGTACCAAAATGCAAAGAATAAAATATATAGATAATGGGCTATCCAAATAACCTGCTATTGTTTTGCCAAACACCTCTGTAGCGCAGATAATAACACTTCAATGTAGTGCATATAGTCCCCGGATATAGTATTGCGGGTGGGCTTTGCTTTGTACGGCGAAGGAGTGATTGAGGCGGAATGATATTAATAACGTTTCGGTGGCTCTTCTTATTGGCTTCCAGTCTAAATTGGTGTCCACGAGGAGCGGAGCACGGGCGCTGTGTGGCGTTAGTTAATGTGCGCTTTTTTACATGGAATATACATTTATTAGTATTTCGTTGTTAGCATGTTGTTGCTAACTAGCTGGTTTCGCTATCGTTAGCTTCTTGGCTAACACGCTAAAATGTTGGCCATTGTTGTTTTGATACTGTGAAGCGCTGAAGCGAGGCTGTCCAGCTGCCGATGCATACCTCGGAACAAGTTGTCACAACCACACATTTAACACGACCCAAAGAAAATGTTTTCATGCGCTGTGGAAATGCATTCATTTTGCAATTTGATATCATTATCAGAACACAAGGTTGTTACAGCTGCTCAGTGGCCGCATAACTTAAACTGAACGTTACCACGTGATCCCACTGATTGACGAGTAAACGAGGAAGACCCGACATTATATCAAAAATGATGTCTGGATCATACAGTCCGACCCTGCCGGTGACTTAACCACTCCAGTGGGCATGCAACACCAAGTGTTGCATGATTTCGGCATGCAACCAAGTTAGACAGGTGCATAAGTATAACTAAAAGTACAAATGACATGTGATTGTAAATGAGCTGAAATGGAGAAATACTTTTATTAATTTCATATACGATCAGAATTATAACTTATGTTCACAAATATTGCTTCTACATATGTTTAATGTTAGACCTAACATCTGCTGCTATACCATAAATAGACTATCTGAATGGAGAGTCATGTGACGTGCACAATATAAATGCAACCTACTGCTTGAATCCAGACTTAAAAGAAAAATATCCAGGCAACACATAACCTGTGTTAGTGAAGAGGTACAACATGTACTTTAGCTATCCTTCACAGGAGAAAGCCTCTTAAAGCACATTAAGATACTCATGTGTCACCTCTGGTGCTTGTCATCAGATGCGGATCCCAGTGAAACTAAGGCAGAGGGCTTCAGTGATGGGGAGCTCAAGGATAAGAAGTGCACAATATGCTCCCAGATTTTTACCACAGAGAGCCAGCTGCAGAAGCACCTCCGTGAACATGAGATCAATGATAAGGTAGGTACAAGATGGATGTGTCAGCAGGACACAATATCTTGGGTCTGCTCACTTTAGATGTAGGTCACTGACGGTCGTCCGGGATTTTGGGGTAGTTCTGGTAGTGCTTTTTAATTTATTTTCAAGCATTTAATGTCAGTTCAAATATATGTTGAGTTGAGTGATGATGTCCAGGGTTTTAGTTGTTGTGCATTGTATTTGCTTGAAAATGGTCTAGCCCTTGACAAAAAGTTGGGAACATTAAAAAAAAGTAAGCGACTACTTTAAAGTTGATGAGCCTAAATGTCAAATGATTACTATTACTGCTAAATTAAAGTGCTTATTTAGTCAGCTTAGATATTTTTTTAGTTAATATGACTTACTTTACATAGTCCCCTAATTTAAGTGGGCACTATGGATAAAAATGCCTTTAATACAATATTTTGTTTAAAAATCCATTGAATCACAGCTGGAACTCTGTACTTGTTTGACTTAAACCTCGACACCGTGAAAGTGTACAAGGCAAAGCTACAAAAATGACGTGTTTGAACGACAAATTATAGACCTGACTGTATGATAGCACACGTAATATTTTAGCTAACATCTACAGTTTGCTACTAGAAACCCAGAAGGTCCTCAAAATGAATTCCAAGACCAATATTAGCTTTTTGGCAATATATCTGTATCCGTTATTTATAACAGCTGATAAGTGAACATTTTTAAGAAGTGAAGAAGATACAGGAGAAATGCCCATTAACCAAGTTATAAGTGTTCATGTTACATAGTTTGGCCATCAGAGGGCACCCTGCAAGATTGCAACAACCAGTTGATCTGAGCACAGTCGGGCAGAACGACTTGTGGCAGTAAAATAACTACACATAAAAAATATGTGTATGTTTTGTTTGTCTGATAGAAAAAAATATCACCTGATCAATCTGATTTTTAAATCGCCAAATACTGGTGATTTGAAAACCTGATATCAGTCAGGCTCTATCACACCCACTCTGGTGCTACAATAGTAATAGTCAAGTGCAGCTTGTAGTCGATGCATACGATAAAAATAATTACTCCAAAATTATACTTGACATAGAGTTTGCATGATCTGCAAAGTAGCAGATTAAAAGTAATGAATTTAATCAACTCAAATGGAAAAAAAAATCAAAATCCTTGAATAAAGTTTTGGAAAAGAATTAGGCTAATTACTTGATTTAATTGGTTGGAGTATTAGTGTTTATGATGATGGAAAAAGAAGAAAGTGTCAGTCTCATACCATGTGAGCAGGTGAAGGGAATGACAGACGTGGATGACCCAGCTACAGCTACAGGTTGGATTTGGGCCACTCTAGTAGCTTAGCATTAAAGCTGGAGCTGTCCTGGATGTTTCAGCTTGGATAATTTTTCACAGCGTGGAAGTTTAAACTTGCTGTAGTCTGTTTGGCAGTCTTAGCACAGGTCTTAACTTATTTGCAGCCATTTACTTTGAAAGCTTCTGAAATGTACTGTTACAAACAGGCAAAAGACCATGGTTTCTCACCCTACCTTTCCAGTTACACCACAGTAAATACTACTGTATGATGTCAGCTGGAGTCTTCCCTCTGTAGTTTCAGAGTGCTTTTCCCCACCTAACACATGTCATGCTGCCACATAGGAAAGTCCTAACACTCCTATTGAAGTTTCTGAAAAACATTAACTGATGTACAGATTCAAGCAAAATATGAAATTTAAAGTTTTTGTCAAAATTTTCCCTAGTGCCTTTTTAACAGAGCAAGGGATTTTTAACATGTCTAAAAAATATTAGTTTTCTTTAAAAATATTAAGTTATTTATTTTTGCTCACAATAACACGGTTATTTAAGCAAAACAAAAATTACCAGGGTCACTATTATTAGCCCTCTGACAAACTGACCTTTTCATTAAGCCATAGTACAAACCACAGCTGTGCAGTGATGTGCTTTAACTTTGTAATGTTCAAAGCTTGTAAAGTCAAGTTAAATCTGAGGGTTATCTTCCCATTTACACACAGTATAAAAACTACAGAAAGGGTTTGAATTGTGACTTGAGAAAGCATCATGCCAAAGACAAAGGAAATCAGTTTAAAATTGAGAAAAAAAATCACTCATGCTAACACAGCAGGAGATGGATATACAAAGTTATCATAGGCTGGCAGAGATCGGACGCCAAAGATTTCAAAGACTCTGGAAAGAAAAATAGTAAGAGATGTGTCTAATGACTCAAGAACAACTGCCATGACACCAGTAAAGGACTTAGCCAAGTCTGGAATTAAAATCTTAAAGAAGACAATCACTACAACCGTGCACACGAATGGACTACAAGACCAAGAAAATCTTCACTTGACTGAAGCCGGACTGAAGTATGTCGATAACAACCTGGAGAAAGATTCTGCACACTGGAAACACATCCTGTGATCATATGAAAAGAAGCTAGAGCTCTCTGGCCACAGAGGTGCTGCTTATGTTTAGAGAAAGAAGGGAGAGGTGTGCATCCCCACAGTGTCCCATCAGTGTAACACGGTGGTTGGAGTAGTATGCTGTGGGAATCCTTTGGCACGTCTGGAACTGAGAATTTGGAAGGAAGAATGAAGGATATTTGAAGATTTTAAAAGAAAACCTCAAGCAGTCAACAACAAAACTTGGACTGGGTCGTTACTTTCTCTCCCAACATGACAACAAGCCAAAACATACAGTGGTGTGAAAAAGTGTTTCCTTCCTTCGTTTTGCGAAAAGCTGAGTTCAGTTTCTCTTGCCACACCCAGGCCTGATTACTGCCATACCTGTTCTCAATCAAGAAATCACTTAAATAGGACCTGACATGATGCCGTTATCCAAGTAAATTCACGAACAAATCAGAAACAAAGTAATTGAGATCTCTCGGTCTGGAAAAGGTTATAAAGCCATTTTTAAAGCTGTGGGACTCCAGTGAACCACAGTGAGAGCCATTATCCACAAATGTCAAAAACATGGAACAGGGGGGAAACTTCCCAGGAGTAGGTGGCTGACCAAAATTACTCCAAGAGCGCAGCAACGACTCATCCAAGAGGTCACAAAAGACTCCAGAACAACATCCGAAGAACCGCAAGGTCTCACTTGCCTCAATTAAAGTCGGTGCTCATGACTCCACCATAAGAAAGAGACTGGGCAAAAACAGCTTGCATGGCAGAGTCCCAAGACCAAAACCACTGCTGAGCAAAAAAACATAAAGGTTTGTCTCAGTTTAGCCAGAAAACATCTTGATGATTCCCAAGACTTTTGAGTAAATACTCTGTGAACTGATGAGAAAAAGTGGAACTTTTTGGAAGGTGTGTGTCCCACTACATCTGGCATAACAGTAACTCAGCATTTCAGAAAAGGAACATCATACCAACAGTAAAATAAGACGATGGTAGTGTGATGGCTAGCACCTGAGTCACCATATAGGACAGAAAGTATTCCTGAAATAACATTTTGAAAACTTCTCTTCACTTCTTTATGATCACGTATGGAGATGTTGTATGAAGCAGGTACACTGTGATAATGGTTGTGTTGGTGGTTTCTCTTGGTGCAGGATAATTGAACCGCGCTCCTTGGGAACTCATTCTACATCACACTCATTTATCCATTTTAAAGCACTCGCAGCACTCACATCTTTGCCTGCTTCACTTCTTGCTCACTCGCTTTTGGTCACACTCCCTCTCTCACTTCTTTATTCTCACTTATATTCTCAGGCTCTCACACATTGTGCACAATCACAGGCAAGTTAAGGGATTTAGTTCTTCACGCCGTGCTACCGAGGAGAAAGTTAGAATAGAGAGACCGGGAGCAAAAAGACGTCAATTGGAGCCTAATTCATTTCATTTGCAGCTGCACCTGTAGCTCTGGGCCATTTAAATTTCAAGTCCATTGCCTTTGCTCCCGCTCTCCAGGTTGAAGAGCAGTGGCCTCTGGGTATGCCAGAGTGAGTAAGACTCAACTGTGTCAGTGCCACTCTCAGACTTGACTAGATTCAAAAAAGCACTCTGAAATGAAGTCAGCTTGTTCTCCTAATAGAAAAGAAATTTAATATTGGGGCCATTTTTGCCTCATGGGGATTTTTTTCCTTTGCCTGTTAATATACAGTACTCTCTACCCTTGACAACAAAGCAGTTTCTTAATTTAGACAAAGTAGCACATTGATTGAGATTCAGCTGTTCCATCTTGTCTTTGTAGTCTCTTTTCTGTCTCCATCTGCCTGCACAAAGTGACAGCAGCTACAAGAAGCTCACAGCAGAAGGTCATTTTTTTCCGTTTTTCCATTCTTTCATTTCTCTTTCTTTTGCAGCCTCATCGTTGTGACCAGTGCCCACAGACGTTCAACGTGGAGTTCAACCTCACGCTACACAGGTCCACACACAGTACATCGGACTTCACCTGCCCCGTTTGCAATAAGAAGTTCTCTCGCATTGCCAGCCTTAAATCCCACATCATGCTGCACGAGAAGGAGGAGGTAAAATGCCTCATGCTGTGGTTTCTGTGCATATTATGCACTTTTATTTCTCTTTTAGACTCTTTTGTATGTCATCGGTTTCCATTCCTGCAGAATCTGATCTGTGTTGAGTGCGGAGATGAGTTTGTTCTTCAGAGCCAGCTCTCTCTGCATTTGGAGGAGCATCGGAAGGAGCTCTCGGGCATCAAGGTCTACACCTGCAAGACCTGCGACAAGGAGTTCAAGACGTCTGCGCAAATAAAGGAGCATATGAAGAGTCACATAAAAATGAGGTCAGACAAGACACTTCAGGATGCTGATTTATTACATTTGACACAGTCAAGTGGAAAAGCTTTGGGTTAAAAATTTGGCATGAATCATGCAGCTGCTTAAAGAAAAATTCAAAGCATCGACATATCTAGTATTTTGTACAGACCGAGGGGTGTCTGATTCAAGATAGATTAATCTTTTATGAAGAAAAAAACAGTTTTGCAAAATAGTTTTATTTGCAGCTCTGCAGAGTGATGAAATTAAAGCATCATCTTTCATGGCGTTCATGGAAAATAAGTACATTTGTAGTCATTGTCAGAGAATCTTTCATTTGAGCGAAGCACAAAAATACTTAGGCGATTCTATGCAGCTGTTCTCAAAACTCTCTGTAGCCTGTTACTGCTAGAGGCTAAGCATTAGAACCAAGGTCCACTACTTTGAAATAACGCCTTGAGCCAATTTAATGCTTTATGCTACCTCAGAGCTATTCTTTTAGACATGGTTTCTATGATAATGTTAATTTGCAGACTAGTAACAAATATGCTACTAGAACAGCTTGACTGTCAAAGTCTCTGGAGCCCTATTGGACTGAGGCCTGTCTTAAAGAAGTTCAATTTCCTGTGTGCAGCTGAGTTGGGATTCCCGTCCTTTTAAAACTCATTAAACCATTCAGAAACCACTTGTGCTTTATGGATGGGGATATTGTCCTTGTGGAAGAGGGCACTCCCATTCAGAATGGAAATGTTTAACATTACAGAATATTAAAAAAAAAACATCCCTTCATGATAGAGGTTTTTTTCCCTATAATATGTCACCTGAGGCGATCGTGGCTCAAGAGTTGGCAGTTCGTCTTGTAATCGGAAGGTTGCTGGTCGAGCCCCGGCTCCGACAGTCTCGGTCGTTGTGTCCTTGGGCAAGACACTTCACCCGTTGTCTACTGGTGGTGGTCAGAGGGCCTGGTGGCGCCAGTGTCCGGCAGCCTCGCCTCTGTCAGTGCGCCCCAGGGCAGTTGTGGCTACAATGTAGCTTGCCATCACCAGTGTGTGAATGTGTGTGTGGATGACTGAATGTAGTGTAAAGCGCTTTGGGGTCCATAGGGACTAAGTAAAGCGCTATACAAATACAGGCCATTTATCTGTCCATAATTGAAGTGGAGTGAAAGACAAACTTTCACCTTAGTTCAAACCAAACCCTCCCATAAAGTATAAAATAAAGTATTATTCAAATTATTATTTTGACTTCAGTAATTTATTTTCACATTATTTTTTTATGGGTCTTATTAAAACATGAGCTGACTGTGTAATGCTACATACCATTTGTCTTTACTTATAGAACAAGCATTTGTTTTAATTATAAAGAAAGTACTTGTACACAAAGGATAATTGTCTAAATCTCAAATATAGGGCTTAAAAAGCTGCTTTGTTGTATTATGAGTGACCTTCCGTGGTCCTATGTTAATGCACTGTATATTAAACTAGACTTTTTCTCATGGTTCTTTCCTTTACAGGCCACTTACTTCTACTTCAAGAAACTACAAGAAAAACATAGATCGCAGTGGGTTCACAAACAGCTGCCATCATTGTGGAAAGGCTTTCAAAAAGCCCAGTCAGCTCATCAGGCACATCCGAATACACACAGGTGAGTGAGAATGGAAAAAGAAAAACCTGATTATAGTGCTTATATTGAGATTTAAGCTCGGAGCAAAAAACTGCAGAAACTGGAGGGTAGAATTGTCTCCACTTCAGGCCAAAACATAATCCTTTAGGCTAATTTTTTGTTCTGGATAATGAATTTATAAACAAAAAAAAAACTATGCAGCCATTCAGCATTGAGAAGAGGATCTAATTGTTTCTCCTTGATAGTTCACAGTGGTTTTAATTAGCTTAAATGTTAACTTAAAATATTAGGATGAGCATTATGAGTCTTATGTGAAGGAATTTGGAATACTTCTGACACCTATTTACTCTGAACCTGTTTGGAAAAATGTCAGGACTAATGTCACTAATGTGATTAGTATTAGGCTCGTTACACAAAAAAGTAATATATTACACATTCATACATTACACAGAACACTTTTATTAAAAGTAAAAAGTTATTTTTCTGTTTTTCTGTAAAATGACCTGAAATACATTGCATCATAATTACCAGTTGACAATATAAACCCACAGGCTACGTCCATACACACCAACACACATCCCTATCGTAATGAGGACACACACATAATCTTTCTCTTAGTATTTAGGTATGAACACAGAGCAAAGATGAAAACCACCACAAAGAGACTGTCCTGGATGCAGTTTGCAGGGGGTTTTATAGTTTGTAGCAGACTGTAGGCTCACGTTAAATTGGATGCCAACAATATGTTTTTGTAATTTGAGACGCGGGCAAGTCTTCTTTTGAGGAAACTCTTATTAACTCTTAACTGAGGAGATCAGCTGTTGTAGTTTTGAAAGCCAGATGTCTGCCATTCTTGCTTGTATAGCTTCTATAGAATCCAGCTACTTGTTTTATAATGTGCCAAACATTTGTGTGAGCAGAATGTAGCTGATCTTTGTCCTGCTTTAAATAAGCAAAGGCTTCAATGATATAATCTGTAAACATCATTAAGCAAAGATAATAATAAACCACATGTACTAATGCACTCCACCGCCAACACTGATGCTGGCTACTGACCTGTATGCTGGCAAACATCTATTCAGAGCCTTTTCTCTTTGGACCCGTCAATAGTTTCTACAACAAATTTAAAATCTAACCATAGAAGCATTTGTGGTTTTAACTTTCTTTTGTGTGTGCAGCAACAACTTTGTTTACTGACACTGTTCCTCTGTAGTGTTCTTGAGCCCTTGTGGTATGTGTGGTGGAGAGAGGTATAGATATTTCTCTGGCTTCTCTCAACCAGTTCTCTGAAACGGTGTGAGCGGTTGCTTCTTATATTTCATTTGTGAATGAACTTTGCATTTGAGGTTCCAGAAACCCGAAGTGTGAGTGGATACTGGCAGCAGTTTGAATTTGATGGGGGTTCAGTAGCCTGCAGGGACTTTGAAGGTGTTTGGAGACTTTTTGTTTTCTTTCATTTTGTTTTTTTTATTTTATTATGTCCCATTGAGGCATTTTCTTCCTGTGAATGCTGTCCAGTAAAATTAAAATATACAAGCCATATATAATCAAGGTTTTTTTGTGGCTCAGAGTGGGGGTTTGGGGGGTTTAAGCTATGCCACAATTGACCCTCATATGGTTAAAACATGGAATTTGTATTACCATTCTCTCCTGTTATATCTGGGTATTTGATATACAAAAACATATTAAGACTTAAAACCACAGGTTAAAAATAATTCTGATGATTTTCTTTTGATGGAAAACTCTTTGGTAGCTACAAACATTTTTATGAGCAGGAAAAAACTTTCTTAACAGCGCTTATTCTGGTTTTCTTTTCTTCTGCTCTTTCATATAAAGCTACAAATTCATAAGTAGCTGCACTGCATATCTGGAAAAACCGCACACCTCAGCTGGGCCCATTGCTCAGCTGTCGTATGGAGAGATTGTGTGGGTAGAATTCGATATTCCATTTCAATTCAAATGTTCTCGTGGCTCCTGTGAACGTTCAGCCATCTGGGTTCAGGTTAATGTAGCCAGTAGCTCCCACCCACGTGTTGTTTACCCATCATCCACATGTTAAATTGTTTGGCTGGGCTGAGCTGAGGGATTTTAATGCGGGATTGAACTGACTTCTCTTGTGCTTTGAATTTCAAACAACCTTTCAGTTGATGAGGCAAAGAGTGGTTTTTGGAGACTATACAAACACACATTATGGTTCATTTGCACCTCTGTGGTTTGCAGTGATGTTGGAACGGTACAGGACTGTATTTGAGTCATCTTAACTTAGCTTGAAGTAATACCAGCCTTATGTTATACCAAGGTGACAAAATTGCATAGTCGTACTGTAACAAAATGAGATATTATACCACTGACAGTCACATATGTGGGTAATATTGTGGGACAAATTCTTATTAAAGCAATGCTGGTGAGTTTTTTAATGATAATACATTAAACACAACTATATATTGTATAACATTTAATAATTACTATATCTCCAGGAATAGTTTTAATTTTGTTGTTGAATTTTCTGGAGATGACAAGGGATTCATTTAGATTGTATACATTTGTTATCATTATTATTATCGTCATTATTACAGCCTGATTCTTGACCTGATCGTGCACTCCTCTGCAGGTGAGAGACCCTACAAGTGCACGCACTGCGGCAAGGCTTTCAACCAGAAGGTGGTGCTACAGACTCACATGGTGAGACACACGGGGGAGAAACCTCACCTCTGCATGTTCTGCCCTGCCTCCTTCTCCCAGAAGGGGAACCTGCACTCTCACGTTCAGAGGGTTCATTCTGAGGTAAGAGCACAGTAAAAACACAGTCATGGCTTCAGATGCGTGTTTCAAGACTGTGTAATTAATTTGTTCATAAAGATTAGATATTGTCATTAAAGGGGAATTGACGCCGTAATGTTTTACATTTCTGACATCCTGGTATCACGTTGTATAGAAGTGGTACCAGTTCAACCTAAAGAAAGGTTTTCCTTAGGTGAAGTCAGCCACTGGGTTTATTTGAAACGGTTAATGAGCTCCTTGTTTAGTTTGCTTGCAAGTTCCTCCTAACTTAATGAATCGTACTGAAATTCAGGAAACTAAAACTAAATTTCAAAGTAAAAGTTTTAAGGACTTTAAATGGTTTCGAGTTAAGGACTTCACGCAGATTTATGTGAACAGTTAACACCCGGGACATCATGTTCATGAAAAGTTGGACAATTTAAACTGACTTCATTTGTTTTACCAGCTTTCTGCAATTCACTAGCATGTCTCTCAGTTGTACTGTTTTCCCAGATACATATATGTATTTTTTCTTGTACATCTTGTTGAGTCACACACTAAATTGCCAGAACCTCTGTTCACAGCTTGTTATACTCAAAGCACAGCACTTTGTCATATTGTTTGTGTGTCAGAAAGGGCATAAGGTTCCTTGTGCGATTTTTCTCCTTTGTAAACGCCTCACAGCAGCCATTTTTTGCAGCCTAGCTGATTTATCCTTCCTCGTATTGTCAGGGAGGCTAAATGGGGGTCTGTCAAGTCTTCCACTTAGTGCTACACTGTGGTTGAGGGGTCAGAAGAAGGACACACATCATAGACCTCTCTGGGTACCTAAATTCTCATGTGTGTGGCTGTGTCTGTTTCTAGAATTTATAAACTGAACTAGATAATGGTTGGATTTATAGAGGTGGTGGTATCTCCTGGTTTAATGACTACTTCCAGTAATGTGGCTACAAGCTGAACTAACTCAGCTCTGTGGCATAATGATTGTAAAGGTCCCTCAAAGGTCCCTCATCACAATGAGCACCGCTAGGTGAGCATGAATGATGTTTTGTGCTTGCACACCAAGCCTTAAACTAATTTAGTTCACTTCAGCCAACCTGACTGCTGAGAGAAATAGGTTTACCTGGGTCTTTTCTGTAGCACACACAGTCTGTACTTTCTTATAGTCAGAAGCAAGGAGGTGTAAAATTCTCATTGTTGCAGTCAGTTTGCTTAAACAATATAAATATAAATATAAATCAAGCTTAATTCTACACCTAAAGAAGAGATACAGGAAATTGCTGCAAATATGTCAGCACATCCTTCTTTGTTACTGAAGCGGGGGGGTGTTAATTATGGCTCTTTCAAAAGATTTTACTGATTAATAAAAAGCTTCACACTTAGGTTACGTTAATGAGCTGTCAGAGATTGGCAATCATATTAAATGGCTGGTTGTGGTCTGTTATTTGGATTGTGAATAAAAAGTGGTTTTGAGTAAAACGTTGCATAATTTTTTGTCAGCGGTTCAATCGGTCAAATGAATTGAAGTGTGTGTTGTCTTACCTGCATACACCATTGTGTATTCCATGATAAAAGATGGTGATTTGGCCAGTTGATTGAACTGGAGAGCCCAACGGCTGGACCCTTTGAATAATGCATCAGTTTTTCACAAGAGTTCTTTAGTTTTGCTTTTGTAGACAGTTTGCTCTTACAATTGGCTGACTTAAAAAGAAAGAAAAAGTCAGGGGTTATTCACAATAGATTTCATGCTCTGGTGCTTACTGAGGAGCCAGGGGAGAAAGTGTTTAATGGCATCCAAAGCCTTTGCTTGACACAGATAGTAGTGCTGAAGCTTTTGGAAAAAACTCGTTCTCCTGTGAATCTGTGATTTAAAATCAGCTGCAGAATATTAGTCAGAAGAACATTAGTCATTTCATTGATTGGTAAAACACCAATTATTAACCTAATACTAATGAATTTATGGTATTATAATTTGTCTAAAAGTAAAGGACAGAATATTATGCATATGCATATTCATTCACCACAATTTCACACCTTATAAGTTAGACTGATCATCTACTACAGCCACCTCCAGTTATAGCTGGCTTTTGACTTTTGTGAAAAGGGGTTGGACGAGAAACTGTAAGAGCTAGTTCTGTTTGAGGATAGCTCAGTCCCGCTTCAGCACACACTTCATACACTATCAGTGTTTCAGAACCAACTGACTCAAGTGATTTCAGCAGCTTTACGTTTACTCGTCCAGTGGACTCGTCAAATGCTGGTTATTTAAACATTTATGGCTTTGTAAAAACCATATTCCAGTCTTTACTGCTGTCAGGTCTGTGGTGAAGTAAGCCCAGAGTGTGAACTTTGAACTCTGTTTAGCTTGCTTTTACATTCTTGATAAAACAGTTTCTGACTTTGTGAAAAACTTTATGAAGAACCAATGGCAGCATTACAAATGCCTTCCAAGGATGACTGTCTTAAAACGCGTGCTGCTATTTCCTTATTTGATTTATATCAGGTAGTAGGGGATATATGCAATCAGGTCTATATGTAACTTGTACCCTGACACAATTTTCTCAACATTTCCTCTGCTCCAGAATCAACCAGGCAAGAAGTACAGTACTGTGCAAAAGTCACGAATGCACATAATGTGTGCAAAATAGGAAACGGGTACATGTAGTTGACCAAGGACTGGACTGAAGAAACTTTCAGAAAGACTTGAGAACTGTTGCTCAGGACTAATTAAAAAAATTATAAGCTCCTCTTAAGGAAGCAAAATATAAAGAAATAACAGGTGGCTCAAGACTTCTGCACAGCACTGTAGTTGAGGTGTAGACTTTTACATTGGAGTTAACACTGTGACCTCCAAGGTGAAGGGGTCAAACAAACAAAAAAAATGACCCCCCACCCCCCCCAACCCGTAAACAAACAAACAAACAAAAACACTTGTTTTCAGTTCTGGAACATAAGCTAAAGCTAGCATAGCTCATCTCTCACTATATACATACCACTCCTGGATCAGCTGCCCAGTGTATATGATTGAAATATATTTCAATAATAGAAGAGTATGCCCTCCAGTTCTTGCATATACACTTTCACTCGTCTTCCTTTTTCATCTTCCACAGACAGTATTTCTGTCATGATTCATTTCTCATTGTGGCCATCTGTACCCTCACCCTTTTTACCGACTCCCCATATGATCTTCTCTTCTAGTTATTCCCCATCTTTGACAGTCCTTTCCTCCCGCTTCATCACCACCACTACAAGAAAATAACAGTCCTCCTCCTCTGTCCAGCCATCTCTCCCATATGTTCCACACCAGCACAGGCCAGTGCAACAAGCCCATCATCCTGGCACTGATGATACCTTTCTGGGGCTCTTTCATATGCCCCACACTCTTCCAAACATACTCCAAATGCATCCTTTCTAGTGAATACAGACTTGAACCACCTTCATCTACTTCACCAGTGGTTTACCCTCACAGGAAAAGCAATCAAAGGTTTTTGGTGACAAGCTCAAAAGACCTATAGATTTTTATATTTTTGTAACTGCATTTAGATTAAGTATTAGACTTCCCTCATTTCCACATATTGCTGTGTTTTCAGTTATGGAAGCATTCTACCTACACGTTTGCTCAGTTTCAAGGATTTTACAGCTGTGACATACAGACATATGTATGATGTATATGTAGAATGTAGAAACAAAGCTCCCTTACAGCAAAGTAACACAACATCTGACTGAAATTTGGTCACATTTGTGCTGTACACTCCTGGTAATGCCACTTGAGGGATTGAATTTTTAGAAAAGGAAGAAAATTGTAAAAACTAAAAGGGCTATATCAATTTCTATTTTACTTCTTTATAAACATCATACTTCAAGGCTCTATGGTGTAGTAGTTAAAAAGCTTTTGCCTGACACATGAAAGATCGCTGGTTCTAGCTACAGAGCAGCCATAAGAAGCTTAGTGAGGTCTAAAACAACTTGAAAGAGTGATTTATAGATTGATGTATGCACTCTTTGTGTTCATATGAAAGTAGATTTGACATAGTTATACTGTAGATATTGATAGAAGCCTACAGAGTGGAGTTTTACAGTTCTGTGACTGTCCATTATAAATAAGCTATATGTAGATATTAGAGCTACTTCTTATATTTTGTAAACTTTTTAATATATTGTATTTTTTAATTTAGTTCAGTTTTTAGTACTGTTCTTATTGACTTGGAGCAACTGTAACCATATCATTTCCTAAGGGACTAACAAAGCAATCAGATTCTGATACTGATGATTCTGACTGCACTGGTCCTTAGCAACATACGCTAATCAACATGCTTCAGCTTGAATTTTATTTCGAAGAAGCGTATAAACGTGTGCAGCGCAAAGTCTGGTGAGTGGGGTTAGCTGTTAGCGAAGATTGCCTTGATTTAAAAAACAGCATGCACAAAACTGCTGTTTGTTCTCGGGATATTAGCCAGCTCTGATCCTCAACACAAAAGTTCAAGCATCGATTGTTTTCTAAGTTAGCAAGTTTGATGTCTGTGGGGAAACTGCAGGTGTGAGTGGACAGAAGAGAACTTTCCAAGTAAATGTGGATGACAGGTCCATGATAAGACGACCTTGAAGGGAGACTTACCAATTTTAAAACTTTTTTTTAAATTTTATTTATTCATTTTTTTTATACAGCATATAGGATTTTGGAGCTGATCATACCCTGTAGACTTAAACACACATTTTGAGTTCACTAACAGTAGCTTGATACAGTCTGCATATATCTATAATAATGTAAACACCAGAAGGTTAATATAATACATTAATGAGTGACAGGGTGAGCATTTTATACAGTTTTCCCCTGATGCTTAGAGTCAGTTTAACATCTACTTCAGCTGCATTATGTGCAATACTCACAGTAATCTAATGAAGACGCACCAAATTGATGTGTGGTTTTATTAGATTACCACTATCATCATCACAGTGATCAAGGGAATTCGAGAAACTAGTACCCAACCTGTGATTCCTAAGGATTCATAAACATATAATTTCATTGTTTATGAGGCAGTTGTTTTTTATGAAGGGGAAAGTAAAGGTTTGCCTCGTGCCCAGTTAAACACTCTGGCATATGTGGAAATATCATTATATTTCTTTCTTTGCTTAATGGGTAGAATGACTCACAGAGCGGGTCAGTTAAAAGCAAAACATACAGCAGCTAGCTGTAATGTGCTTTGTGTGTTTGTGTTCTCTTACAGACCAAAGGGGTGCCGCTGTTCCCGTGCATGGACTGCAGCTGTGTATTTAAGAAACTTGGCAGTCTGAACGCCCACATCAGCAAAATGCACATATCTGTGATTGAGGTGCCATCCAGCACTTCGGTAAGAGGAGCTTGTGTACCAACCAAGAGAACATCCGCTAGAAAACATTTCTTTGGTCCAGCATCTGATCAGAGTGTTCTCAAGTGTCCTGTGGTCCTCGTGTTTAATGTTAACGAGACACACTGGAGTTTGTTTCCCAAATTAGTTCATACGTAAGCTGTTTGCTTATGCTTCAGAAAATTATGCAGTTTTTCTCTGCTTCTTGCTTCTTTTTTTCCCTGAGGAAAGAAGTAGCTTCCCATAACTCGATTATGATCCAGAATTATTATCACTTTTTTCAGTGTGCCAGCAGCAGAAAAAACAAAGTGCAGCACTAAAAAAAACCTCAGCTGTATTGAATGCAGACAAGTCTAGTTTGATTCACTGTGGTTGGTAGCTTTAGCGAACCCCAGAGGCACTGTTACTGATAATGCTTCTTAAATTGTGGACTTTTATTTCCTTCCAGCTTTTTCCTTCTTTATCCGAAGATAACTTAACTGCACAGGATAAAGGGTTTTAGTTTTTTGTTTTGGTTTGTTTTTTAGTGGTAGATAATGATTGTGGTTTGTTTTTTTTTGCCATTGGCATTTCAATACGTCCATGTCACCACTGCCAGAAACTCTAAAAACTTCAATTTCATTTGCACTAAAAGAGCTGCACCGTCTTTCAGTTTTGGCCTGGTAAAATATTTCCCTCTGCACTAGAACAATCAAGAACGGCTGCTGCCAAATTTGACCTGGCGTACAGTCATACAATGCAGCATAAAGCCAGTCGTCTCCCTAGTTTAGAACGATAATGGTGTGTTTCCATTATTTTGTCGTTAGCAGGTTATTAATTACATCCTTCATTATTCAGTGATGATCTACCTGCCATATCTACACTTAAACGAACCTTGTGTTGAGATGTTGTATCTCCTTGTTAATATGTGCATAAATATTTTATTTAATAATGACCAGTGCTTTGTTTCAAGCTCAACAGAGCCACTAATCAAAGTTAAGTCATCCCACAGATTGTGGCCTGTCCCAGCTCTTCCTCACGTTGCTCTGTGTCTTTCTTGGTCCCCTCACCTCATTTTTGTCTTTTTTATAGGAGGCTGAAACAACAGGTCAGGCTCCAGGGGTGCCAGAAGGTGGTGAGGGAGTGACAGATGTCATCCAGCAACTTCTAGAGCTGTCAGAACAGGTCAGTGGGGAGACAGCCCAGCCCCAGCCCTCAGAGCCAGCTATCACAATGGAAACTGCTATTAACCAGGACATCCTACAGGTGAGTGGCGTGTAATCGCATGATTGTTACAATATAAAAAGCAGTATCCAGTCACAATCTGGACTACAATCCACAGACCCAGCTTGTACATTACAGACATTAATCTTCACTCGATGAGAATGGACTAAAACTGCAGATAAACATGATATATTTAGACAGATGTTTTTAAAGTAAAAAGACTCCTGAGTGATGAATAATATGCTCTGCTTTCATTTGGTGATTGAATGTCAAGATTTTTTCACAGTTCTGCAAACACCATCCATCCAGGGGAGAGGGCAGTTTAACAAAATGTGCACCAGGAACTTTTAGAGATGAGCATCATCACAGAGTTTAAAACAGCCTCTACTCACCAGCATGATAAGATACTGTATGATTGTCGCTGAACTTTGCTTTGCATCGTGGCTTTTTTTAATTTAAATGGCCACATTAAAATTATTAGTACCTGAATAATGAACTATTTTTAAATAATCACTTTCAGTGTTTTCAAAGATTTAAGCAGCATTCCTGTGTTCGATTTTGCTTTTCCTGGACAATATTCTTTGCGATTTGTTAAAAGAACCTCGGTATTTACTGATGTCCACAGGTCCTGCACTTTAAAGGGTTCTCTTTCAAGTAATAAAAAAATCCCTTGATTTATAATGACATTAGTGTGTGTGTGTGTTGTACTTTTAAACGGCTAAAAATGAAATGATTTTGTAAAGACGACTGTAATTTCTAAGTTTACACTCCATTCACATCTTGATTGCTCGGTTGATTGCTTCTTTTCAAATCCATTGCTGTGGTTCTTTGAAATTGCATGTGTGTGTGAGGTGTGCATGCATATTAAAGTTGTGGTGGTCCTCCGGTACTACAGCAAGCTTTGGAGAACAGTGGGCTGAGTGTGGTCCAACCCCAGAGTGACGCCCCACCAAGAGAGTCACAGAGCCAAACGACCGATGGCGCTGTTGTCGAAAGCAAGAAAGTGCAAAGTACAGACAAACTGACCAGGGAGAAAAAGAGGAGCATTTTTAAGAAACCTATACAAATGCCAGGTAGGAGGGGATATTTTACTCTTTATGAGTTTAACCCTTTCAGTGAGATGAATTTAATAAGTACTGTTACAGAGATAATTGTTTTCTTTTTTTAAAAAATAAAATTATGTTCTGCCCTTTCCAGGCTCCATCAGGGAGGAGGATGGTGTTCGCTGGCACGGATGTCCCTACTGCTCCAAGGAGTTTAAGAAGCCCAGTGACCTTGTTCGGCACATACGCATCCACACCCACGAGAAGCCATTCAAGTGCAAACAGTGCTTCAGAGCTTTTGCTGTCAAGAGCACCCTCACAGCACATATGAAGACGCACACGGGTATCAAGGCTTTCGAGTGTCAGTGCTGTCTGAAGTGCTTCTCCACCTCTGGCAGCATGAAAGTACACATGCGGCTGCATACAGGTGAGAAGCGGCTCCGCTTTGTGAAGGGGGTCACGCTTAAAGCCAAGGCAACACCAGCACATTTCACTTTATAGAGTCACTCCGTACATTATTTACTTGTTACTCTAGCATAGTCACTTTAAGCATAAGTTAAAGGAGAACTGTGTGGGCTCTTAATATTATGTTTCAGCCGCTGTTATTTAGAATAAATAAGATATGTTGTGGTAAATTATGCAACAAATTGCTCAAGCAGGACTTTCGTAAATCTAATGGTGCCACTATAGCTAGAGCCCTCATTTGTATTCATGTATGTACGGTATACGCTATATGTTTTTGAGCTACTATGTGCGCCGGTGCATTAGTTTTTGTCTCTCTAACTGCTGTGTAGTGGCACTCTCTGTTAGGTGTTTACTTTAGCGCTGGTTGTGTGTTAGTTGTAAGGTAAAGTTTTGATAAATATGTTTTCAGACGTATATCTCTGAAGGCTTCGTGCTTTCAAAGTTTTATATCTGTTTTGTTTCATACACTGTTTCCTGCTAAATGACAACTTTTAACCTTATGTAGCCAAAATTAAAGCAAATTACGAGAGCGTATATTTTTATATGTGTTATGTGCTCACGTTGATTTAGTTAATAACTTTAAAACCTCTATGTGAGTTTAGATTTTCATTTTATTAGATTTTTCTGTTGTTTTTTAGAAAAAGTTCTTCTCTAAATATTAATTTTCCAAAACATCTATTTTTCCCCTGACTTTTTCTAGGTGTGAGGCCTTTCCCCTGCCCTCACTGCGACAAGATCTTTCGTACGTCGGGCCACAGAAAAACACACATCGCTTCTCACTTCAAAAGCTTGCAGCAGAAGAAGCATAAATTTCCACGGAAAGCAAACAAAGCCAAAGTGTCCAAAAGCAACCTACCTCTACCAGATATCCCCTTACAGGAACCCATCCTCATCACTGACTTTGGTAAGAGGGCATGGTGACAGGCACATACCCACAAATACTGGGCGATGCTGCGTTATCCTTTCACCACACAGAAGGCTAGCTGTTGTAAGCTCACGTGTTGTTTTTAACAGGTCTCATCCCATCCCAAAACCCCCGCCTGGCTTTTCAACAGTACCTGGATGTTGTGACCAATGACCGGCCATACAAGTGCCAATTCTGCAGTAAAGCCTATAAGAAGTCAAGTCACCTTAAACAGCATGTCAGGTAAAGCTTCTATGTAATAGTGATGTTTCAGTCTCAAAGAGTGAAAACACAATGGCTTTTTTAGGGCCAGTGCAAGTGTTTTTTCATAATCTGTCGCTAGTTTCTTTCTAGAATACAACACAGGTGAAGAGAACTATGGTCAGGAGAAGCACATATGTTGAAAGCTGGAGGTGAGAAGAGCAGAACAGAGCAGGCATCACTGACAATAGATTTGACATTTAACAAATCCGATACTGCATGAGAGGAGGACACCACATGTCATCAAAAGAGGAGACATGTTCGGTTCTGAAATTAGTTTTTGGCAGGATCCACAATGTCAACCTGTTTTTAATGGTCCTCAAGGGATAAACCCTAAAAGTGGAAATAACCTGCAATTTGAATATTTTCCCCCAAAAAACAAAGTTTAGCAAACGCTCGTCTTTTTAGATTTGTGTCTAACACGAAATGATTTCACACTGACGTCAGCAGAGCAGCGTGTCCCACAAATCCTTTCTTAACTGATCTTATAATGTTAGTCTACATAATCATATCAGAGAACTATTAACAAGTGTGTACTGCTCAGCAAGGTTTCATTTTGCTTGGCTTAAGCTCATCTGCAGTCAGGCAGAAGGAGAAACAGTGGAGCAGATTAGAGGGAGTTGGAGGTTTGTTGACAGACATAATGAATTTGGTGAGAATGGAATAAATGAGATTGGACTGATGCAAGAGAAGGAAGAGAGCGTGAAGGGGAAGTACAGAAGAGTTGAAAAAGAGAAATAACTATATTCAGCAAACCCACTTCAGCCTGTTAATATACTCTTAATCCTTTTTCCCCCAATTTTTTTGCTTGTTTTACACTGCACATGGCTGAACTTTATTAACCTTGTTTCAAATGACCCTGTCATTTATGGATGGAGAGCAATAAGTGGTCTAATCACTCAGCTGCTCTGCTCCGTGTATCTCTGTTGAACTTTCTAGCCAATCTTTCCGACAGAAATCTAGTCATTTGTCTTTGAGGATAATTATAAATAATGATACTGTCATGTGTGTAGTGCCTTTTTAATGGCTGGTGCCTCATTATTCTTGTTTTCTGGCAGATTTTGAGTTGTAACTTGTAATGCAAGCTGAGGATCTATGTTTGCCTACCCCTACTGACAGTGCCCTTGAATTACCCATGAACCTGTACTGATACCTAAAAAACTTAGGGAACTTGATTCAAGTTCACCAAGTAATATATCATCCTGACAGGTCATGCCGGACCATGCATAGTGATTTTCCACCTTGTACTAAGGATATACCGATGAATTCTGTCCGTTTTGTTCCTTAGTATTTGCAGCATGCCTCAAAAACTCATCTACAGCAGTGTGGTAGTACCTTTTAGGCTGCCTGATGTCCCAATACACACTGAACCTGTTTTTGAATGTTGCCAGGTCTCATACGGGAGAAAGGCCCTACAAGTGTGTGCAGTGCAGTCGCAGTTTTGCCTCCTCGGGAGTCCTCAAAGCTCACATCCGAACACATTCGGGGCTAAAGGCATACAGGTGTTGTATGTGCGACACAACGTTCACCACCAGCGGCAGCTTAAGGCGCCACATGACCACTCACAGTGACCTGCGACCTTACATGTGCCCCTACTGCCAGAAGACCTTTAAGTCATCACCTAACTGTAGGAAACACATGAAGACGCACAGGTCTGATTTCTGACAGTCTGCTTTTTCACAGATGGAATGGACTGTTTACAGGGATGTTGTTGTGCTCTGTAAATGTATCAATCAGAGCTATGTCCTGTCAAACCAGGTATGAACTGGCCCAGCAGCTACAACCCCAGTCAGGAGAAGACCCCCTGGGAGCTGGCACTGTAGCCCATGACATGCAAGTGGAAATAGAGGGTGACACTCTCCAGCAAGCCCCGGCTGAAACAGCAGAGCAGCAGAGCATGCTGGGACTGAGCCAGACAGAGGTTGTAAATGGAGGCCAGCAAGTGACACTGGACGCACCCCTGACTGTACAAGGAGAAGGTAAGAGCAACTGAAGGCACGTTATATTGGATGATGGAATGTGTGCAAGTTGTGAAAGATTCAGTAGAACTCGTGAAAGCTGTAGCACTGGAACCTCATTTTGCAGAGAAAACGTAGCGTTAAATGACAAAACTCTTCCAAAAACTCTGTGACTCAACTTCAAGAAAGTTTTCTGAGGTAACCTGTGCGTTGTGCGATTTAAGTTTCATTGCACTGAAAACTTGCAGTTTTCTTAAACACGTGTCAGAGAGCAGAAGAAGTTCAATGCACCTCCCCGTCGTCTCCATCTGTTTGCTCGGTAGACCAACACATTTGGTTTCACGCAGTATAGCTCAGCACACAGCCTCCAGAGCTTTAGCACTCCAAGGATAGTAATAGAATGATTAGTAATCCCTCTCTAAGGTCCAGGATCTGGTCCCTTAAAGTAAATTGAAAGTTATCTCCAGAAAGAAGTAGCTCAGCCTAGCTTACATCTGAAAACTCTCTAGATTTAAATGTACATCATGTAGTCAGGTTCCATAATCTTGACCTCAGCTATCTATATTTGATAAGACTTCATTAATATACAGGAAGCAAATCTACTTTGCATTTTAAAGAAGGTACACTGCTAATAACAAAGTGTAGATTATAGTATTTTATATGATACTTATAAATAAATATTGTCACACATAACACACAGTTATTTTTGTTATTCTAAAAATGTTCTGTGCATGTGACTGTGCATGATGAGCTGTGTTAGTTAGGAAATCTGCAATGTAACTTGCTTTTTAACCTCAACTGAAGGTTTAACAGTGGAAATACTGTTCCACTGTTTGTTTCTGTGAGCACTAACTAACTTGTTGCTTTGCATCTCTTTCTTTGTCGTGACAGACTCATATGTGACTGCCCAGCATGCTTTGCCTCAGAATATCAGCCAGTTTGAGACACCAGCGCTTCCTCAGTCTTCGTTTGACCAGCAAGCTCTAACACAAGGTATAAACATAGCATGTGTGGGCTGTTATGTGACAAAGATAGCATAGTATGTTTATTTGCTATATCATCTGTGCAAAACACAGGTTCACTGTGCAGTAGTAACTCATGCATAGTACCTTTAGTTATATGCACGCTTTCTGTTATAAGGCTTAACTGTAAAGCGCTTTGGGGTCCTTAGGGACTAGTAAAGCGCTATACAAATGCAGGCCATTTACCATTTAACTGACAAAGTGTAGGTATCGGCCATATTAGTTATGAAATGTCTTATTTTGAATTAATACCAAAGGAAATCAGTCACACATAAATAAAATTAATGGAATAACCCTTACTTCAGCTTCACAAGGCTCTCAAATAACAGAGTGGTCGTGGGAGAAAGGAAGAGTCTTTACAATTCCCACAACAAACAGAACAACAGTTAATATCGTCAAACTATATATACCCTCTACCAATGTGTCTAGTATCTCTATATCTCTTTTGAAATCTGTGTGTTCTCAAACATTTTTCTTCTTCTTCTTGCACTAACTCACCATGGCGGCTGACTGCTGTTGCCAGCCGCCTTCCTTTGTGATCAGCATCAAACATCTGTGAGACAGATTGAACTTTTCAGTTCTGTGAGGAGGTTCAAGAGATTCTGTTGAACTTCAAATCTGACACGAACAGAGCTAAAGTCCATGTCATTTTAGGAATGAAGACATATGGATTTGTCAAAAAATTTGATGTGTATGATTAGCTAGGCTTTTCATCATCAATTTATCTTTTTACTCCTGCAGGTCAGCTGTCAGGACTGAAGCCTTATTATTTACTAGGGTGTGAAGTACTACAGCTGGTCTCTGGGGGCCTCTGGGAGAAGCCCTGTATTTCTTGCTACTTTATATCTGTGTTGTTTACAGTAACTACACTGTGGTTGATTTAAGGTTCACACACTGTTACTGCTGCACATTTGGTGGCTCATAAAGAATGTGCCCAAACTGCCACTTTGTTAACGCTACAGTCACACTAGGGAAAACAGTGGTTGGAGGTCGCAACACGAGCAAAAACATTGTGATCGAGTGAGATGAACTTGCAGCCTTGTTGTCTTTGAAATAGTTCCCTTGAAGATGGAGACCAGGTTTGCCATCACTCATAAACAGTTGCTATCTTCAAAGCAACTAGACAGCCTTAAAACACCAATAAGATGGAGTTAGTATGCTATCCGTTTGCTGTTGAATGGGGTGAGGCTGGCAAATACATGCAATCTGTTTGTGATAATATAGCAGTTAACTGCGGTACATTGGTGAAAATTGCTAATCTATTTTCATCTGTTGCTGTCTGCACAAATGGAAATTCACATTAGCTACTTACATTCAGAGGCCAGCCAGGGCATCGTAGATTTGGAACAGAAATTCCTCCACTAATAGTGACCTAGTTACTCCAGGACAGCAATTTAACAGCAAACAATGCTTCTATATAAAAGCAGTCTTACTTTACATAGGAATATAAGCAGACTACAGCCAGCTGGCAGCCAGTTCAGTTGAATCCCATATTGCAAAGAGATGCGTCACAGATGCTCATTGGATTAGATTTTAACAAGCTGATAATCTGTCTGCTTTTATAAATTAGATTCAATTACTTGCAAACCTTTGCGATTCTGTCTAAGAGTGATTGTAGCCATGCATGATCAGGCGACCCGTGCAATCGCCTCAAACTGCAGCTCCTTGCCGTCAGTTACCGAAGGCAAAAACAATTCAAGATAGTCACCTTTTGTTCTTTTAGCCAGTGCAATAATTGCAGAATATTCTTGTAACAGCCTCTAGGGTGTACATCACACAACATCAGTTCAGCTTTAATTATGCAGCATGGCAACTGTTATCTCAAGGGAAGCTTTACATTGTAATGTAAAGACCTCACAGTATTATAAAGGTAACCTAGAGATCCCCATTGAACAAGCGCTTTGCAACAGTGAGGGGAAAAAACACTTTTATCAGGAAAAAGTGAAAAAAAGCAAAGAGAGAGGAAGAGCACAGATAAACAAACAATACCAGCTATAACAATAAAACACCTTTCTGCTGCAGGCTGAAATCCCACGGGCGGTCTGACACTTCAGAAGACTGATAGTGTTGAGTTCAGCTTTCTTTCTTTTTAATCAATAAAAGACATCCTCCCTGCTGGCTGATATTTTGCTATGTCATGCAGATCCTAGAAAAACACTTTTTCAGATTTCATAGATTTCTATTATTATTATTATTGCTTTGAAAGTGGCAGAGTTTTCACTTATTTTCAAGCCAAAAGTTCACAATGAACTTTTGGCTTGAAAATAAGTGAAATATGTTTTTAGTTGAAAAAAAGTGAAACATGTCTTGTGTTTTTTCAGGTAGACCCAATATTGCTGTCAGCCAGAGGTTAGATCTTTGGATTTGACAATAAACGAGACTGATTATTCTCGTCTGACTCCATCTAGGCTTCACCATCACTGAAACGAGCTACAATCAGTCCCAGTTCTCCACAGTCCAGCAGCTGCAGGACTCCAGCACCCTGGAGTCTCAGGCCCTTTCATCCAGCTATCACCCCCCAAATCTGCTTCATGTTCCCCCTGCTGAGGTGGTGAGTTATGATCAGCTTTCCTTCTTTCATTTTATATACATCATTACATTTTCATTAGTGTGCAATCACCTGAAACTAAACATCGTGTTTTCACTGGGTTCAAATCAGCCCACTGGATCTGATATAGAGAGACGGCTGTTTTCTACATAGCCCAAAATGTTGTGTATTATTTCTACAGTAGCAAATAAAATGCTAAAAACACAATGGGGTCACATGGCCTTCTTTCATATACAGTCTGTAGACTCTACCATGCATATGTTATGCATATACTAGTGTCAGTAACCTAATTTATTCCCTGTCCTTGAAAATGCACATGTATTTGTATGTGTTTTAAGTTGAGCCAGTATTGATCTTTTTTTATGCAGACGAATGGGCTTCTTCAGCAGAGCAGTCAAAACGACCTCCAGTTGCCTACAG
Source organism: Oreochromis aureus (assembly GCF_013358895.1). NCBI lineage: Eukaryota > Metazoa > Chordata > Actinopteri > Cichliformes > Cichlidae > Oreochromis > Oreochromis aureus. The sequence goes on from NC_052952.1 coordinate 12,660,883, forward strand.
AGACACAGGAGTACCAGGAAGACGGTGAAGACAACACAAAGAGAGCCTACAGGTCTGTGTGTGTTTCCATGCACCTATACGAGTGTGTTAAGAAATGACTCCCACCTGTCAGAAGTTTGAATGACAGCTTCCACACTTCTTTGCCTGTCTATGCACCTGTATTTCTCAAAAGCAGGTTCTGCAGTTTGTCTTTGCTAAATAATTTCAGAAATCTGTCAGGATAGATGGGGAGGTCATTAGCTGAGCTCTAGTCATAGGTCTCCTCTCCAGTTATCTCTGCTTAAGACCAGATGATTCGGGACATTCAGTGACATTACCAAAGCTGTTCTTGTTATATTTGCTACAAGTGACTGCACTTTAAAGTAAATCTTTGCCCATTCTTATGTTGTCCACAATCTGCTCCCTCAATCGTCATGACTCACCTCCTCCTGGATTGACTACCTTAAGGCTGATCCATTACAGAAGTGATCTCAACCGTACAATGAGCAGAACCTGGTTTACATCACAGCACTCGGCATTCAGACTGAAGAGTTCAATTTTTATCTCATCAAAGTAGAAAATGTGCCCTTGTGTTGTTTGAGAGCAGTTTTACAGACCACGGGTAATTCGAGTGTAGTGTCAGTCTCCTCATTCCACCATTTAGAGCTGATTTCTGCAGCACTTACGCCTGATGAGTCTGGGTGCAGGTTTTCTGACATGATCACTGATCATAAACCTCTGCTAGGCTCTCCTGTCCTTTTTTCTTGATCTACACTCTTGTTATTAACTTTGTGTCCCCTAAATCACCCAAACAAATCTGTTTTCAGAACCTAAAAAGATTAATGATATGAAGTGTTATAAGCAGTGACCTTGAGGAGGCAGATGGTTTATAACTTTGTCCTTAATAACTTTACCTAACTTTGTTATCAGCATCTTTCAATTTAAACTTTTGCACAGATAAAGGAATTGTATTTACGAACTTGGCCCAGAGATTTATTCGCTCATGTGTCTCAGGCTTCTCATTATGTTGAAATGGATTGACATCATTTTTTTGTCTACTTATTTTGCCTCATTTAGGGATTTAACTGAAATGAAAGTCAATATTATTGGTTTTCTAATTTATTTCTCGTTAGACAGTTGGTGACAGTTTTGGTTTGCTGTCTAATTTATTTGGAATAAATGACACTCAGACAGGTTTTACAAATTAACGTGCACACGGGTGAGAGCTCGAAAGAGACTTGGAGCAGTTGTCAGCCTTTATTTATACTCAAGTTGTTTGTGAAACATGCAGTAACATACAACTGTTTCCTGCTGATAGGTAAAAAGACAAACACATCTAGAAAACCTTAAATGAAATGTACTAAACATAAACATAATAAAATCTTTCAACAATCCATAAAAAATGACCAGATAATAGTTCAGTTTCTAAATAAATCTAAATACATTAACTGCACTATGTGGACAAAAGTACTGGGCCATCTCTTTTATATTCGAAAAGCTGAGCCTGTAGTTTGTACTAAATTATTCAGTTTAGCTCTGGCAGATGATGTAAAGGCTCACCTGACTGACGAGTGGCCTATCTTTGCAATACAGCCCAGGGCCTTTGCTTCATCATGCATTTCTTTTCTTTTTTTTTATTATCATTATCAGATAATGCCTTATGCTTTTATGTGGTTTATGTTCACGTTTAAGACTAACGGATGTTGTACAAAACCACCAGTTAAAATACAACATGGTTGCGAAAGGCAAGGTGCTGTTTTCTTAAGCTGTCTTGTGTTTATGTCCTTTCTGTATTTCACAAATAACTTTAGGCTGTGTTGATCATCCATCCGGTGAAATATTGCTATATTATTAAAAATGTAATAAAATTATTACATGTTAAAAATTGTTCCAATTCGCATAAATTACTGTTCCAGCTCTGGTAAACAACAATAATTCATAATGATTCACAGTGATTCATTCATTCATGTTGTTGTTGTTTTTTCCATCATCAGGTGTAATTGGTGCAGTAAAGCCTTTAAAAAGTCAAGCCACTTGAAACAGCACGTGAGATCGCACACTGGGAGAAACCATTCGGATGTAACCTCTGTGGACGAGCCTTTGTGTCAGCTGGAGTACTCAAGTCCCATCTGAATACCCATACAGGTGAGCTCGAGGTCGAGGATGCCATGTTTCACAATGGCATCCTAATTTGTCTAAATTATCCACACTCTAGTCCTTCAAAAGTGGAATAATTCTATGAACTAAACATACTAAACATGACATTGATTCCATTTTTTAATTTTTTAATTTTTAAGGTCTTTTCAGGGACTGGCAGTAACAGTAGTGTCACCCTAGAGGCTGTCACAAGGATCACACAGCACCTTACCTCTGTTCTGTCTTCCCAACAGGAGTGAAGCCCTTCAAGTGTGATGTTTGTGATGCCTCCTTCACCACAAATGGCAGCCTGAATCGCCACATGATCATTCACATCAAGTCTTTCAAATGCTCCATGTGTAATGAGAGCTTCCGGACCAGCCTGCTATGTAAGAGGCATATGAAAAAGGAGCACCCCATGGACGATCAAAGTAAGCATTACTGCACTCCGCACTCCAAATCAAAACTAAAGACTTAAACCATATTTGACATGAGTGGGAGCAGGGGTCACGCCATGGTCTTCTCTGTTTAAGCTATACTGTTTACACTAATGTTAATTTCATTTCCAAGGTGCATAGAGTGATAAACTTGAGTTATTCTGCATTTATATTAAACTATATGTTAGCCATGTGGTCCACCAGACGTCTACTTAAACAGACGTAGAAAGTTATTTGTTTACTTATTGTTTACGCATTTATTTATTTGTCTTTTTGGACATAAGCTAATTAAGTTGGTTAATGTGTTCTGTTAACCATTAAGCTTTCTTATTGCCCATTTAGCCAGGTTTGCATGAAGAACAAACAAAAAACAAATACCCATCTGACTAATCCATGAGTCAGAAAAGACTGATGGATTAGCCAATCAGCTGATATGCATCCACTTGTGTCCAATAATTATGGTAGGCTAGATCATGTATTGATACTTGTGAACATAGCTGAACATTATTCAGTGCTCTTTCACTGGTATAGCCTGTGTTTGGTTTTATCTTTATGCTGAAAGAGGGAAAAACTCGCTGGTCTCTCCATCTTACACTGTTATGCAGAGCTGTACCTACACCACTTTTCCTTCAGTGAAGAGAGCCACATTAATCAAGTACAACATACATTATATCAGGCTTCAGCTTGTCTGAGTGCATCTTTGTCTCAGTCCAAGCCGCCTAGCATCAAATTAAAGTGTCACCCAAAGGTAGAAAGTGAAAAAAACTCACTCTGTTTATCACAGTTATAGGTCTGGAGTCAAGTCAAGATGTGGAAGAAGAGGAAAATGATGAGGAAAGTGAACAAAAGACATCAAAGAGGAGGGGTATGGAAATTATCACGTTCACTGAAGAGCAGGCGGCTGAATTGGCGAAGGATCCTGGCGAGGAGGCCTCGGTTTCGGAGCGAATACTCGCTCAGTCGGCAGCTGAAAGAGATCGGATCAGCGAGATTAAAGACAAAGCCGTGGAGCTGGAAACTGAACCCAAGTTTGCCAACTGCTGCAATTACTGCCCCAAGAGCTTCAAGAAGCCCAGCGACCTCGTCAGGTAGGTGTTGTGCTGCGTATGTCAGTTTGGAAGAACTTTGTTTGCTGCAGTAGTCAAAGTCTGAATTGTGTGAGTGTTGATGATTGGAGGCCTATAGGACTGTGGACCTTATTTAGGTTTACAGCACTTGTCTGAACTGAATAATGACACAGCATAATAGCATTAACATTGCTACTGTTTCCTCACACCCACAGTTGGGCTGTGAAAATGCAGTGTAGATTACATTAACCATCTAAAGAAAATAAGAAACAGCCTTAGATATAAATCATCAAGCTATAATTTTATGCATTAAGTAGATGTTGGATAGATTAGAAACAAGCAATAGTTTATAAGTATGAAGCCAAGGACAACAAACCAAGGACATCAGGAGGTCAAAATAAATGCATTTGAAATCTCTTCAGATTCTGCTCCATGTTATTAAAACTGTGCCGCAAACACATTTTTATGATCTTTTTCGGTTTCTCAGCTAAACAACTCACCAGAAAGATAAACTGTTTGTCCATGGATGATAACCATTTGTATATATCTATTCATATTAGGGTGTGTCTTTACTTTATATTCATTTAGTTTGTTTAAAAGAAATGTATTCATCACTTTGATATTCTCATGTGTCCTTGTGCTCTTGCAAGTATAACGATATCAATCCTTTTCGATGTCCAGGCACATCAGGATCCACACAGGAGAGAGGCCTTACAAGTGTGATGAATGTGGGAAGAGTTTCACAGTGAAGTCGACCCTGGACTGCCACATTAAAACACATACAGGTTTGTGGTTAATCAGTAGAATATGTTGCTGTCTTGTTGCTGACTTGTTTGTGTCACCACAAACACCAACCTTACCTTAAAGAAGCTGACACAGTAAGATCGAGCTCTGTTAATTCTGTTCGTTTTAGTAGACCTAGCTAAGCTAACCTTTTAGCGCCGGTTTCCAGTACTAAAGTGCTAAGCTGTGCTAACAAGATGCTGACTGTTGTATGTAGTTATTCAAACTGTAAAAAGAAAATAAATGAGTTTTTCACAAGGCTGGGCTATTTTCACAGGAATTTCTCAAGTGTTTGTTATTCATCTGCATGTATAACCCAGCTGTACTCCATTGTTAATAGTAGTCATTTATTTGTATAACACTTTTTTTCAAACACACAGTCAAGAATACATTCATACATAACATTAGGTTGTATAAAAATGGCTGTACATCGTAACAAGATGGTGCAGTGCTTTAGTAATTTAAAATAAGAGCATGGACCAAAAAGGGTCCTAATCTAATGATTAGAGAGATCAACTGCTGGAATACAGTCTCAGCAGATCGGCTTATACAGCTCATCTACTGAGACCTTGACATTTGTAGCCATTTAGATGTGATTAATAGCATCTTAAAATGCATTGCGAATTTTTCAGGACGACGAGATCACTGAAAAGTGCACGCCTAAAGCAAGTTAATCAAGATAAGAGAAAAAGAGAAAAAAAATTTTGTATTAAAAGTAGTAAAAGTTATTGGCTGACATTAAAGGTTTGACGTTTTTCTCTTTCTCAGATCAAAGAACCAAGACTAGATTCAAGATTCAAAATTCACATGCTGGTCAAAAATAAGCCTGCTCTTTGATGACACTGATAACACACAAAGAAAGGTTTCAAAGGCCAATTGATGCACCCTGGGGTTTTTAAAGAGCAACGATTCATTTTTTAGTTTGCCGCACATAACATCCTCTTTGTTTCTTATTCAGGTCAGAAGCTTTTCAGCTGTCATATGTGCAACACCTCCTTCTCTACAAAGGGGAGCCTGAAGGTGCACATGCGCCTCCACACCGGCTCCAAGCCCTTCAAGTGTCCCTTCTGCGATCTCCGCTTCAGAACTTCGGGTCACCGCAAAACCCACATCCAGTGTCACTTCCGTCCAAACGGCGACGGCCGCAAATCCAAGCGCTCCTCCTCGTCCTCCAGTCAGGCCAGACAGGGTCAAGACCCAGCGACTGGGCAGGCTGTGGCTCCAAGTCAGGGGCAGCAGCCAGCTGGATCAGAGGCTCTTCAGTCTGTGGGACTGCTGCAAACACCCAGCGCTGACCCCAGCATTTACCTCCCAGCTAACCAGGTTCTCACTGGGCAGTTTGACCAGAATCTACTGCAGTCAGGACTAGTAGGACAGGCCATACTGCCCGCCTCCATGTCAGGTAGGGATTATTAATGAGCCATTACTTTAATGCTGTAAAAAAGAGCATTGCAGCAAGAACAATGGAGTATTGTTTATAACACACTTTTGATTTTAACTGACAGGTTCTAATGTTGTCAGTAAAGCATCATAAAAGCATGAAATGAGTGAAGACTGGTGCCCAAATTTTAATATCCAAGATATCACCGTGCAGTATTATGGATGACCCACTGGCAACACATTTCTTGTGAATGCCACAAAGAGTTACACATTGCTTGCTGGTTGAAATGATAGGTGTATGATTAATGCGCCAACATTTGGTTGTTGTCAGCGGTTGTGACAGGAATGCCCCAGAGGATCATCATTTGTAAAGGCGTCTCATTGCTTCATATTCAGTTGGCAGCATCAAGGGCAAAAAAGGGTTACACCGCAGCACCCGATGCCAAGCAGACAAAAACCCGCCTTCATTGAAGCCCCAGCGCAGTGCGTGGTTGTTTTTGAGAGAAATCGGTCTTTATGTGATGAGAAAAATCTATCAAAGCATCTCCAAACATTCACAGTGATCAAATAAAAGAAAAGGGAAACAACAAATGATGCAGGGATGTCATTGTGATTATTAATTGGGTTTTTGGAGGAGCTCTGATTTCTAAATGCAGCACTGCAATCAAACATTCTCTAAAATGTTTGAGAAGATTAGGTTGATGAAGTCTGGCAACATATAAATTTACTTTTCCCACCCTCCACCTGGAGCAGGACAGTGGAGGAGGCAGCCAAAAATGCTTTCCAGCCTTTGCTTTCTTTTTCAAGCAGAGTATTCAGGATTCCTTCCCCCCCCCTCCATGTCTCGCTGTCTCTCAGTGACAGTGTACATGTCACTGAAAGCAAACCTCCCCACCCTCTCTCTTTCATCATCTGGGGAATAACTGAATCCAGATTTTTCTTTGTTGTCTGTCAGTCTTTGGCAGGCAAGTGTCATTAGATATTCTGCTCTCATAGAGATTTTTCCACTCCAGAAGGAACCATTAGGGTAGCTAATGGTAGCTCAGAAACCCTGCACTGCATACAATGTGTTGGAGGTCATGGCCTTTGACATCTCATGTAAAATTAAGTTATGTGAAATCAGGGGTATCCTCATCTCTTGTCTTAAAGTTGTGTTTCAACATAGAAAACTTGCAACTCACATTTTCCTGCTAAGAACTGTTTTCTGTTAATTATAGTCTTACTCGCATTGTCCTAATCCTGTATAATTACAAAGCTACTCTCCTGTCAAACATCTACATATGTTTGTGTCTGTGTGTGTGCGTGCTTCAGCTGCAGGAGACTTGACCGTGTCGCTCCCAGATGGCCTTACCACGCTGGACGGCATCCACTTGCAGCTGACGCCCGCCAACCTGGTGTGTCCCAACGTCCAGATCTCCGGCATCGACACCAGCAACATCAACAACATCACACTACAGGTTACACATCACCTCTGCTGAACTCTGTGTTATTATCCATATTACTATCCGTGTCTAGCTAGCCTAATGTAGGTTGAGATGTGTTTGAGTAATGGTTATTGAAATAGTGTAAGCTATTGAAGGGTCGGTGGTGGCAGGGTGGCAGTCACCAGCCAATCAGGATTGGTGGAATGAGATAAATGCTTCTGAGTAATAGACAGGGAGGCACATCCCATAGTGATACATGCTAGGAATGAGAACAGTGTCATTCAACAAAGTCATACATAAAACTTTGAAAATGTTTAAAAGCATCGAAAGGAAATCTTATCATTACTTTATCCCATAATGTAAAAGAAAAGAAAATCCTAACATTGTTGCTGATTCCCCCACACATGCTCTCTTTCGTTTTCAAGTTAAGTAATACTCTCTCCTTTCAGATCGATCCTGCCCTCCTGCAGCAGACTCTACAGCAAGGCGGCCTCCTTTCGCAGCCCCTGAGTGTCGACACAGGTCTGGTCTCCCACTCAGGGAGCCAGCTCATGTCTACGACTGACACCTCAGTGTCTGCCAACGTTGTCATCCACCCACTGACCAGCCTGGCCTTGCAGCCCTCCACTATCACACCTGCGCAGGTCACAATGGCTGGACTATCTGAGCAGGATGCTGCCAGTATGTATGACAGCTATAAATGAAAAAAACATACAGACTGGCCACGTTGTACTAGGAAGTAACCATCTGTGTATGCCTTGCTGTTGGTTGTGCAGGTTCTCAGGACCTAAGCAATGTCATGGGCAGCTCTGGGCTAGTGGCAGGTGGCAACGGCGGTCAGGAGATCACCCTGACCATCAACAACTCCAGCCTGACACAAGCTCTCGCCCAGGTCCAGGCTTCAGCTGCTGGTTCTGGCACAGCAGGAGGAAATCCTCAGGAGATCACCCTCACCATATCAGGTAGAGACAGTCTCATATGCCACACATCAATCAAAAATATCAAATACCAAAAATACACAGCTCTGCTGAACATGTTTTTTAGTAAAGACAGAAAGGGGCTATTGATAACAAACATGGGAAAAAGTAATAATAAAAAACTCTCAACTGTCAGTATTGATTTTCTCACTCAGGCAAGCACACGAGCAGGCAAAGAGGAAAAAATGAAGCCAATAATAACTCAGAGCCACTTCACAAACCCAGATTTAAAGACACTCTATTAGAGGCCATTTTTCAGCTTCTGTATACGCCATCAGCATCACCCATTTGGCTGTATCATCTGGGGATATAAAGTACATTGCATCGACAATGTGAAGGAGAGATGTAGCTGTATCACTAAGCCTGCTAAGTCTACTCAGCTCGGCTCAGTCTCTTTCATTTCAGCTCCCTGACTTATTGTACTGTGATTTCAGTCTTTCAGATTAAAACTTTAAGAAATTATTCTCATTTTAAGTTTTTTATTTATGAATAAGTGCAGTCATAAAAACAGCATTGTATGCAGTTCCATCAAAAATAAGATATTTTCCTGCCAAGGCAGCAGAAATTGTTGGGCTGGAAATTCATCGTCTTAAGAGAGAAAAATGTTATCAGTCATATTTTTCCCCAAGTACTTTTTATTTTAGTGTGACAATATAATTATTTAATAAAAGTTAAACACTTATTAAACTGCACTGTATGTGGCATTGCATGGCATATTAATCATGTGTAAAACCTAACTCAATTAACCCTGAAGGAATTTTGTTGAGTTACTTCGTTTGAATCTTACTTTGTTACTTTGTTTGCATTTGATCACCCTTTAAAATATGAACTAGATTTTAGAAAACACTTAGCATCTTTATAATAGAAGCAAATAACCTCATGAAAATAATTGCAAGTCATGTTCTACGACACCATTGCAGGTCAGGATCTGCTCCCCCAGCCAAACAATCCCAGTGCTGCTGAGATGAACGGCAGCATCAGGCTAGCATCACCGCTAAACGGCCAAACCACCAGTGCAACTCTGACCATCACCAACGACCACCTGCTACCTCAAAGCCACGCCAATACTGGAAATGCAGGTAAGACTATACATGTCTTCTAACCGCGTGTGATAAGAGAGTTGCATTCTTTCCAAACGATTTTTACAGCCTACTTCAAATATGTATCTGCATGTAATATTGCCCTGGTCATGAAAGACATGCATGACCAGAGAAGATCCTGAATTTGACGTGCACCGTCTTCTTTTTGCTTCTCCCTCACATAGTTTCACAAAAGCCATTTTTTCAAAAGCTAAAATACAGTAGCTGGCATGACTTGCAAACTGCCAGTAGCTCTCCATGAGCTAAAAAAGATATGCCTGTTTATCAGACTCCTATAAAGGGTGTTATGTTTTACCTCCACTGCTGTTTTCACTCTCTTAGCCCTGAAGCATCCCTCCTGTGCTGCTGCATGCACGTTCATCTTCTTATGACTTGCAGCTGCAAACATTTTGTTTTCATTCACATTTTGTTCAGGATCCCAACAGGTTTCCTTTTGGATTTTTTTTGTAATATGACAAGGCTTTTGGGTTTCAGAGAAACTAAACTTTACTAGAACTAGAGGGCACAAACTGTCGGAGGTCTCCCAACTGTGGAGAGATCAAAGTGCACGAGGAAAGCTGCCGGATAGATTTTCAATACTGAGAAACCCTCATAGCCTGCCATGTCCAGATAACTCGAGGGATATTAAAAAATTGCTATGACAGAAATGAAGTTTGAACTTTTCTGCTCTCTAACAGGAAGCATGCCAGAAAAATTGCAACTCAGGTTTGTGGGTTTTTATTTTTCTCCAGACAAAAAGCTAAAGCAGGCTCGTCAATTGCAGCGAACTGTCAATGCTGCTGGATTCAAGTGTTTTGGAACGCCTCAATTCGAATGCTAGGAGCTAACTTTGACAGATGGTTAACACCTCTTTCTTTAGCTACCCACTAGGGTTGCAGTCATCAATTGTTACATTGACTGACTGACTAATTGGATAATAAATACTTGTGTCTTCTTAATAAGCATTAGTAAATATTCAAAAGAGAAAAAAATTACAGGTCTTTCAAAATGAGCTGCTGTTGGTTTCCATTTTAGAAATTCCAGTGTTTTAAAGATGAAATGCATACGGCATCTGTCAAAAAAAGAAAAACAGCTTAACCCTTTGACCCTGTTTATTCGCCATGAATTATATTTTTTAAAGAAAATTATTATTAATTATATTAAATGCAAAAATATATAAATACTCTCAAGTCAAATAAAAAAAGATATATATGCAATCTAAACAAAGACATAAAAATGTATCTTAATTTTGTCATTTTGGAAGGATTTCCGACATTAGTAGGAGGCAAAAAGAGTTCTGACAGTGTTTTCTCTTCTAATGAGGAAGATTTGTGGTGTTCGTGTCTGTGAGATTTTGTGCTTTGCAAGTTTAAGTGTACAACTGAATGAGTGAGTTTGTGGCTTTAAAACCTACCAACCCTGAGGTCAGTGGGGTTTTACTGGCTTTGATCTGAAAAACGTTGTGAAAGTCTTGAAATAAATATGGTCCAGTACACCCCATGCCCCCCTTTAGACTCACCCCTGTTCACTTACATGTAAAATAGGAGAAACTGTACAATTTAAACATATTATCAAACTGAATTAGCAGTTTATCAGCATACTTTAATACAACTTCTGGAGGCTTGAATAACTACTTTCTAGTTATCCAGTCCAGTCTGTGAGAGAGTGATCTGTGGTCTGTGATTAGAAAGTAAAGGGCTTGTGGACTGTGACAGGAAGTGAAAACAAACATCAAAAGATTTGCATTGTCTGAGATGATTCCCCTGATTGTCTGTTGACTGGTTCGCTTGTCACCTAGAAGCCTAATCAAATTTTCAGTCTCATCTATCTCTCTTCATTACCTTCCACTTAACTCAAGTGGAAATAAAAATAATAACAATAATCCCACAGCTTCTCTGAGACACAGAGAGCATCTTTGATTTTGTTGCTTTGGCTAAAACCTTCCTGTCACTCTGTCTGCAGACACGGTTCAACCTGTGATTTGACTGAGAAACTGTATTTTTATTCAAACCAAATATTGTCTAGTTGTGTGCGTCTCTAATCTAATATCCTCCCTGACCAAACCTAATGAATATGCCAGTGTTAGTTTCAGTCAGAGAGCAAAGCACCCAAAGAGCTGTGGTTGCCAGCCCAAACCCTAATCTGTCTTAGAAAGTGTCCCAGATTTATGTGAGAGGATATTTGTCAAAAGACTGTTTTGTAAAGCGTGCAGTGAAATTATCCTTCGTTCTGGCCAGCCAGAGATATGATTTCATAGACCTAACAGGAAATGAAAACTGCTCTGATAAGGCAGTAGGAGAGGCGAGATTAGTGAATGTAAGTGGGCTAAAACTGCAGCTTTCGGCTGCTCCCTTGTCACAGACAGGCAGTTTTACACCGGATTCCCTCCCTGACGTAACCCCAAAGGGGATTTTTGTCTGTAATTGAACCAGTGACCCTTCATTTGCCAAGAAAATGTGTTAACCACTACACCAATGGAGACACTAATACTGAAAAAAGTTTTTTGCAAAAGTGAAAAATGAGCCTTTTTATGGCATCCATTTAAATACAGTTTCTATGTATGTCTGCATTTCTCGCGCAGTTGCTGGTGGCATGAACCAGCTGGTATTAACCTTTTAACCACTCTCTCCTGTCAGTCACCAGTCTGCCACCAAGCACCACCCTGTCTCACACTGCTGCCTCCCAGAGCCTAGTGATGTCACCAGGAGCTGTGGCCAGTGATGGCAGCGTCACACTAACCCTTGCAGATGCTCAGGGCATGCTGGATGGCGTCACTTTAAACCTCAATACACAGGTAAAAAAAAAAACAATACACATAGGTAATGCAATTAAAATGGCAAATGTCCAGCACAATTCACAGACTGTACTAGCTGCTATTTTGTAATATTACTAATTTAACATGACAATCAAAATGTGTCATGAAGTGCTTTTTCACAGTACATTTTGTTTTTTAGGGTCAGACTTTCCCGGCAGTACTGAACGATTCTGGCCTAACAGGACAGCCAGGGACCACAGGCCAGCAGGTCATACTGGTTAGCCACCAGTCCCAGTCTGCAAATGGAGCAACAGACAATGGATATACTGTAAGTATATTTGTTTTGTTTGCTTCACAAATCCAGGGGAAGAGCTGCTAAACTAAGGCGGGCAGCATCTTGCAGTTCAATTGCTGTAAAAGAAAGCGGATCTCAAAGAAATGAGTGCCTGCCAGTTGATGTTTATACCATCACCATTATGCATTGTAAGCTCTTTGTCTTTGTGCATGCTTCAGATTTCCACTGATAAGGGTGGGAAAGAGCTCCAGGTGGATACTGATAACCGAAATCAGTGTTTCTACTGTAATCAAGTGTGCCAGAATGCCAATACACTGCGACGTCACTGCAGACAGGCTCACGGCAAGGACCGCTGTCATGTCTGCAGCCTCTGTAGAAAGGCCTTCAAGCGAGCTACACACCTGAAAGTAAGAACTAATACAGACACAGCCTGTTGAAAAACTGTTTTAAATCTAAGCTACTGAGAGCATTTATCTAAAGCCAATATGCATCCAGCTATTGGAATACAGGAAAATAAAACCCTGCTTTATATATAAAGACATAGAAATGATAAATGACCCTCTTTAGGTTTTATTAAAGCAGTATGTCAACTTGCATGGCACGGTTTGTTTTTTTTATTTTATTTTTATTAGTCAGTTCCTCTACCTTAGGTGTGAAAGTTATAGATTTGAAGACTGCAAGAAAAGTAGCTTCACATTTTAATGCATCAAAAAACTCAATACAGCACAGTCTGTGTAAAGGTAAATCTTCAAGTTGCAGTCCCTGTCACTTTTAACTACACAACAAAGCAATCAGACGATGAAGGAGCGTGTGTGCTTCTCTTTGCCGATGACCCTCTTCATGCGGTAGGAAGAGTCAAGCACATAAATGCCCGGGAGAAGGAAGACACAGCTCCGTACTCAAGCGCTCTTCCGGCCATTTTTCATGTTTCTTCTCAAAGGCCACAAAGTGAAAGCCCTTTTTTTCTGTAAATGTGCCCCAGTGCGTTGAACAGTAACCGTCTCCCATGAATGTAATGCGGCCGAGATTAATTGTTGTCACGCAGAGAGTGGCCGAGCTCTTTCCACATCCCTGAGACTCTTTATTCGTCTGCAACCAGGAGTTGGATGTCGACGGTTTTTTTAGGGATGAATTAGTCCTGCAGTTATTTTTCATTTTTCCTGTTGGACCCCAGATAATGATTTGGCTTTTTTAACTACAGCCAGACATCCAAAAACTTTAGCTTCGTAATATACTGAAAAAATTAACTGCACACTTACAGAATACCCAATCTGTTTTTGCTTCAAAGCAAAATCCTCCGGAAATATCAGGAATCAGATACATTAATAATTTGGTGCAATTGTATAGTAGTCCACTGTCATAAATCACTGGAGCTTTTTACGCTGCAATAGAATATTTACCTCAATTAATATATAATAACTTACTGCCTTTTTTTGCCAAAAGTTAATGAGGTTTCTTTTGTGTGTACACCAGAGATAAAGCTACAGCCAGCATAGCTTACAGTGTAGAAATGGGAGACTGACTAGCCTAGCTCACGCCAGATGTAACAAAATCACCCTATCAGTTCTTCAGTGTACACCATGGTGTGTTTTTTGCCAGCTCTTTTACTTTTATGTTAGACCCACAGTGAGCAAAATGTTCCTCCAAACATTATTTTTCAATGTAGTGTACTTGCAACCGAGTATCGTGATAGCCTCGAATTTCATTTACTACAGGAATGAATATTCACTATTAACTTCTACTTCATTAGGGTTTAGCATTTGTACAGCTAGGATGTAATAGCTGGTCAGTGTTGGTTACTTGAAAAACTGGGTAAAAAGTGTTAGCATAAGCAGTGTTATATTTCCCTGATAATACAAAAAAGCACTATGATGGTACTAAAACTAGCTTAAAATGTTGTCTGATAATAGTACAAACAAATATAAATAGAACTTGGAGAACAGAAATGTGAGAGGTAATATATTTGCAGTAATTCAGAAACAGTGACTACCTTACATAGATTTATGTCATTGAGATCAGTACTCCTGATCAACACTGATCTTAATAAACATTTACTGAGATGAACATATTAATACTGGGTGTAATCTCGTTGTGTTGTCAAAGCAGCCCTAATTCTCTGTGACAAGGTCAAAAGACAATACAAATACAAATGATGAAATACAAACATTTGTGCAGGTTTTTCGCAGCTTGAGCGCCTGTCTGCTGAGGACAGAGTTAGACTGTAACTGTAAACTCATTTCATCCGCAGGAACATAAACGAGTGCACCAGCCGGGCCCGTCACCCAGCTCCCAGAAGCCCAGAGTCTTCAGTTGTTCCTCCTGCGTAAAAGCCTTCGCCAAGCGCAGTCAGCTGGAGAGACACAATCGAACGCACACAGGTAACAAAACACTGCCGTTCATTCTAGTTTAAAATCCCAAACCCTAATCTGACAGTAGATGTAAAAGGCTGAGATGGTTTGGGAGGAAAGAGGAAGACCACAGAGAAGAACCATAGATGTAGTGAAGAAGGACATGTGGAGGGTTGGTGTGACAGAGGAGGATGCTAGGAATAAGCTGAGATGGAGGCAGATGATCTGCTGTGGCTGAGTTTGTTTCATAATTTCTTGATTTATTTAGAAATATTGAGTTTGAATGATATGATATTATTTCATAATTATTGTTTTATTTTGCTTTTACATATTCGGGTTCAATGACTACATAGGGATATACGTTGCCTAGATATTTAGGTACATTAACTCATTTGTTGAGACTAATAATATGATTATTGTAAAAAAAAAAGTGGGATTTCATACAGAGTGTGTCATATTAAGCAGCTACAGTCTTCCCCTTTCAGGCTCACTAATTCATAAATTTATGCAAAGTTTATAAGCACATAAAAACCATATTTCTTTCCTAGGCACTCTGACACGATCAACAGCTTTCATTGTACCTAAAGTTTTATTGGCTTGTTACCATTTCACTGGACTCATTTGAATGAGCAATTCTGATTGGATCTCTCTCTGCTGGGTTATCTGACAATTTTGTGTTGTGGGTTTTTTTATGCTTTATCTTTTAGCAGAAAAAAACGAAAAGCTTCCACTTCCCTTTTGCTCCCAGGTTATGACTGACGTTTGTCGCTGCTTGTTATCTCAAGCCTAGCTTAACAGACGTGACAGGCACTGAAATGAAAAAGGTTTGAGGAGAAGCGACTCTAGTTGTGTAGCCCTGAATTCCTTTGGAATAGGAGCTGTTTCTTTGGTTAGGTTTGTACAGCAAGTTAGTGCAAAGAGTAGTAGCTTAAGCATAAACGATGTAGGCATAGCTGCTTTGCTTGTGTGTCAGAAGATGTAAATAAATTGTGTCTTGAGGGGAAAAAGAATATGATTTCTTTAAATGGCCATTATCACAATAGCATCCAGCTGCTTTCGGTTCAGCTGGATGCTGATTTGTTTGTCTCGGCAGGACACGGCATTAATACGTGAAGAGTTTCCTTACATCTGGCAAACTGAAGGGTCTGCATTTTAGATCCCAGTAACTGAACTGCAGGGGACTGCGGCATTAAAAACACTTGTTTTAGGTTCACCATCTCTCTCTAAATGCACACTCCTACAGTAACAGTGACCTTCAGCACCCTCATCAAAGCTGCAGCGGGTTATGGCGGTTTTTGTTTCGACACCTAGAAAATTACTTAGAAGAGGAAACATGTCAGGATTTGTGTGGCTTTTCTTTCCTACTTAGATCGTAGATACACTTTTTTTAATAACACAGCTTCTGAAAGCAGTATTTGCATAATGCAGTTCACTTCACAGCTGCTTATTTACAGGAATAAAAGGCTTATATCATTATCCATCAATGGGAGCGGTTTGTTCAGCTGTTTGTGAATCAGTAGAGAATCTTTACTAAGAACGGACACAGTATGTGTGAGTTTTTGAACATGTCGGGTTAGCATCTGTTGATACTGATTAAACTGTGTGTTACTGCAGGTGAGCGGCCTTTCAAGTGCACTCAGTGTGACAAGGCCTTCAACCAGAAGAGCGCTCTGCAGGTCCACATGGTCAAACACACTGGAAAGAAGCCCTTCAAGTGTGAGGTGTGCAACATCAGGTTCACCCAGAAGAGCAACATGAAGCATCACATGAAGAGATCGCACGGCTACGGTAAGCGCCCGGGGATCACGGCACTAATTAGAAAAAAACCCTGCATCTCTCTCCTGTTGGCTCGATTCTCTATCAGTGAGAAAAAAAATATGTTTCCAAGGTCATTGAGGAATTTAGCGCGTCACAAAAAAGTCGCTTTTTTCCACTTTGTGATGGTTCTGGGTTTGTGTCTCTTTGTGTCAAGGTTACGTTTCCTACACGGTGGGAACGGTGAATTAAAAGGTGTCTCTGAGACTTAAATGATTGAAAAGCACTACAGGCTGTCCCCATTAGAAAAAACACACGCCGTCCCTCATCCTCGCATGCAGCATCTGTGGGGCTTCACTTCATGATCCTTCTCATTAAGAATGAGTTGTTAGAATGCCAACACTCAGTCTCATCACACACACACACATTTAATGTGCACTCGCCTTCATCTTGCAGGCTTGGTGAAGCTTCGCAGCAGGGGAGCTTTGCTGAGTGGTCCATCAGCTGTTCCCCAGAAGCCTCCTCTTTGATATCTATCATTGACATGAATGTTAATTTATTGTCCTTTAAAGTTTAGACCAAGACTCTCTTTTGTTTAACCTTGGACACGTACACATGCACACTGTTCCCTGTTCTGGGAACCTGAGCGGTACATACTGAAGAGGGCCTGAGGAGAAGAACAGAGCTGTCAGATCTGTTTAACAGAACAACTTATTTAACTTGAAATCCAGCTCCACAAAAGGTTCTGCTCTGTACCCTCTGGCTGAATAAAGAAAACCAAGTGTCTTTTTCAAAGTTGTTGTTTTTTACTTTTATAGCTATCCAAATCTTAAAGACCTGCAGAATTTAAAAGAATATTTTTTGAGGTTGACTAATGTCTGAAATGCGTGACTGATTGTTGCTACAGTGCAGATAAGACACAAAGCAGCCGTGTCCACGCACTTTAAAACTGTGTTTTCAACTTACAGACACAGCATGTGCAAATCACAGCAGCAGGGCCCCGATGTGACAGAATATTAATGTGTGATTCAAAACACAGCCACCTGCTTTTCTTCGTCATAGCGGCCTGGCTTCTCAATGAGGATTTTTTATAAGCTTTCCATCAGCATCTCTAGAAGAACAGTTAGACGCTTGTGTGGGACCATGTGATCAAGGTACAAACTTTTGAGTAAAGTGAGAGTTTTCAGGCAGTATAATGTCTTCACCACATCTTCTTGGTCTTTCAAGCTGAGATTCATCTCCAATGTCCTAACCACTATTTTCCAGGTGGCCAGTAAATCTGGGAGCTTTTATTTATCTAGCTGTCTCATATCACGAGCCAGCTGTATCAGTACACTGGAATTTAGAGGTCTTTAGTGAATACGGGGTTTATAACCAATTATAACCTCATTGTTTAATATAAGCACATGTAAAAATGCTAACATGCATGAATAGATCAGTTAACTCACTAACACATGTAATTCTTTAACCTTAATCCAGAAGAGGATTAATCTGGTGTTATTTATAAAGACCAGGAGAGGTCCAACCTGGCGTAAGTCAGGTCTGACTCACTTTATGACCTTCTGACATTAAATGGTCACGAGTGCCACAACTTCAGCAAAACTCTTTGATTTTATGGCACTGAAATCACCAGACATGGTAACAAATAAGTAAATTACAGTGATTTTTATTCAATAGGGCTGCCGTCTTTAGTACAGGGTTCTTTCACAATTTTCAGTGCTTTTAAAGACCTTCTAATAGTTCAAAGTTGAGGTCACCTTGAAGTGATTACTGCATTATTTCTTAGGTTATGGCCATCTAATATTGGCCAGTTATAACCCAAATAAAGGGATAATAACAAAGGAACAACACTGAGAGAATGAATTAAACCATTAGATTAAAAACTGACAAAAAGTTCATCTCATTAGAAAATATTTGCTTTCTTCAAAGTCTTAAACACACTGTATCCAAATCTTATAACCACAGAAAAATGTCTAAAAATATGGATTCATTATTTTTGATTTTCATTTCAGACATGACCCACAGGAATCGCGTTAATAGATTCAGTTTAATGACCACTTTACATCAAATGGTCCTTAAGTTCCTTAATCTATTTAAAGAGAGAAAAGTTGCCATGTTGCTGTTTGGAGTGGTTGTATTCACCACACTGACAAGCACAAGAGAAAGGCAAGACGAGAGCATTCTGTGTTAATAAGTAAGAATTATTAACACAAACATCTGGCATTAGGAAATTTAAGGCCACTGATTATGGACTGAGCTAAAGGAAGGTTTGCACGATGAAAACTGGTCGAGCTACGTTCCTACCCTCACCCATGGGCACGAGCTTTGGTCAGTGATAGAAAGAACGAGATTGCAGATACATGCTCAGGCTTCCTCAGAAGGGTGGCTGTATTCTCCCTTAGAGATAGGTGGTGTCCATCCGGGAGGGGTTCAGACTAGAGGCGCTGCTCCTCCACATCGAAAGGAGCCAGTTGAGGTGGTTAAGTCATCTGACAAGGATGCCTCCAGGGTGCCTCCCGGGTGAGGTGTTCTGGGTATGTCCCACTCTGAGGAGGCCCCAGGGCAGACCCAGGACAAGCTTGAGAGATTATATCTCTCGGCTGGCCTGGGAACCCCTTTAGTGTTCCCCCGGACAATCTAAAGGAGGTGGCCGGGGAGAGGGACGTCTGGGCTCTCTACTTAGGCTGCTGCCCCCGTGACCCGACCCCAGATAAGTGGAAGAAGATGGATGGATGGATGGATGGATGGATGGATGGATGGAAGTATTAAGTGCCTGAACAAATAAAAAAAAACAAAAAAAACTTGGAACTTGGACCTTCAGAAAGCCTGGCAAACTATTGCTCAAGACTATTTTATAACATTAAAAGAAAGTCTGGCTGGAAACATATATAGTCTACATTCATGACCCTGCAAGATCCCCACACGCTGCAAAGTCTTCAAGTCTTTGTCCAGTGACATGTTGCAAGATGTAAGAGGGTGACAGACTTGTCTTTTCAAAGTCATCTCAAAGTGTATGATGGGCATAAGGAGTTTGAGTATTTTTCTCATGACCCCTTTAGAAAACCTTTACTTTATTCTTTGTAAAACCAAAAGAGATGAATGCCCCCCCCAAAAAAATAAAATAAAAATCTTTTTGTCTTTTTTATTCTTTTCATTTTTCATTTCAACACTTTTCAGTCAGACTGGAGCATTGTTTCAGTGAGGAATAGGGGCAGTAACACTCCTGAAAGACAGCCTCGATATGATCTGACAGCCTTTTCTTTTTGCTCTTAACACATTTTGTCATTGTGGTATTGAAAAATTCAAAAAAGGCTTTTAAAGCAGAAAGCTATATTATATATTTTAATGGGAATACTTCCCAGTATTCCATCTGTGACTTCACACAACTGCAGGCTTGTCAGCAAGGTTAAAATATTCAGAAAAAAATGGAATAATTTGTCTGTTTGCTATTCGAGTCGTGTCTGCTTCAAAGAGTAAGATTCAGCCCTTTCTGTTCTGAAAAACAGTATTCAGCCTAATGAATATGTGTTTGAAGTGTTTCAGATAATGAAATGATTCTAAAATATTTATAAATGAGTGTGAGGTTTGCAGCAGTAGAAAAAACTTATGCCAAGTTGACTTGTTGTTGTTTTATACTGTGAGATGTGGCTCACATCACTACGGGAACGCTCCGTGTCGGTCACATCCTGTCGTGTAGTTGGGGCTGCTGCTTTTTCAGACTGAAGGCTAATGGCGAGGATGAGGGTACATTAAAACAAATGATGGAAAAGCGCAGAGAGGAAAAGGTTGCTTTTGATTCTCATTTGCATGACAGCCACTGGCAAACTGAGTCAAGCATCAGAGCTGATGGTGCTGCTCTACCAACGTGTGTGTTAATGTGTTTTTGCCAACGCTACAGAGAATTTCACTGGAAGAATCGTGCAAATCCACTCATTTTTTTCCCCTCTTTCTGCTTCCAGGTCAAATACAAGATGTGCCCCTGGGCCAAGAGGAAGCGACGCCTCGGGTCGAGGTGACCCCTGAACTTGACCTGGAAGTGGTTCCTGAAGCAACAGGAGACTGGCCGAACGTCTTCTCCTGACCGCAGCCTGCACGACTGCCAAGTATCAGAAAGCACTGCAGAGTCTCATGAGCACTTACCGGCTAAACAGCAAAGCTTTGCCAAACACAATGATCCTCTGAAAGGGGCTGTGTGGCTGGAAACAGATTTGAGACGTCAAACGTTGGCTCCACCATCAGCTGAAGTGAATAGCGTTCATCATTTCTTTTCGTTACTGTTCTGCTTGGATCTCGGCATTCATGTGGATGTTTCTTTGACACCTGGCACCCAGCTAAGCTTTGTTGCCGACCAAATGCACCTCTACTCTCTGGCCTATGTCTGCAGGGCAGTGGATCCCCGCCACCTCTCAGAAATTACTCAAAAAACTTATCAAAAAGCCCTTCAAATTCCCCCAATCCCAACTGGATTGCGCAGCTACAATCTGAACTGGGAGAACCCACGGGGTCCATCCGACTGATGACAAACACCCCCAGAGGTCCTGTCTCCATCCGACAGTGGGTCAGAGCTGTTTCAGAAACACAAGGACCTGCACAATATCAGTCAGGTGGTCTTAATGCTGTACATTCAAGTCCTCTGTCCTTGTAGCAGTCCCTGGCTGTTTATTCAATTCAGCATCAAAGTAAGGGGAGTCTGGCTCCCTCTGATTGGCCTAATGACTTTTATCCGTTCTGCTGCGGTCTGATTGTCATCAGTATGATAACCGCTGGAGAGGTTTGGTTCAGGGAACACGGGCATCCCAGATAAATCTCCACTCTGGAGACAGAGGTCTTCCTCTAATGCCGGCCCTGCTGGAAATAGAGGAAACTGGAGCGTGCTGCAGAAACTCCCCAGTGACCAGTGTCGTCTCTTCTTCGGTGGTGTGCTCACAGGGAGCTGCAGGCAGCTTACCGCTGTCATGGCCTAAAAGCAACCGTCTTACAGTACATAAGACAGAAAGCACTTCTTTTCTACTGGTTTACTTTTGTCATATTTATACTGTACATATATCATCTCCGAGTGAAATGTTTATTTTCGATTCATGTTTTAGTTTGAAAACAGCGGCTCACTGTGAAAGCTGCGCCATTTTCCAGGTTCTTGATTGAGGACTGCAACATTTTTTCTTTACTGTATCTCACTTTGTAAATATTGTAGTTAGATGGGGTATATTTTCTGATGAACCACCACAACACAGATTATTTGGATATATATAATTTGAGCATTAGGTTGCATTTGTTATGAAGCAAAGCCAATGTACAGATGATGGGCTGTTTCTTCTTCTTTTCTATTGTCCATAATAAGTTAAGATTAAAGTAATTTTTCTACTAATTAAAGCTGATTCTTTGTTCATTACTATGAATTACAGATAGAATAAACTGTTTTGACAGTTTGGATAATGGGGGCTTATTGGCTTTGTTGCCAAGAGTCAAATGAGGACAGTTGCTTTTGCACAGGGGGAGCATTCAGGCAATATAAAAAGGCGGTCCCCTGCTGATTTTGTGCTGCTTATCTGAGCAAAAAAGAGAGGGGGGGGTTCAAGCTATTTTTATAAACTGCCTCTGCAGATGCGAAATGTGCTCATAAGTCACTCAAGATCTGCACACTAGATTTTGGCGAGTGAATTCAAACGGAGCATTTTTAACAAGAAAATTCCAGAAGGAATCATAACCGTGGTCGGCTTGAGCAACAAGCCTGGCTTTGCTCTGATTTGTTGGTTAGAGGCAGTGCTTCTACATAAAAATACAACGTAGCTGTTCCTGGATTTGACCCAACACCGGCGCTGATATAAAACTGGTCAACTGTCTTTTCTTCAGTTTTTGGGACCAAACATGATGTAATTTATTCATTGGTGAGCTTGTGATCTGGATGTAGGAACTCCTGGCACAATTTTCACACATTTGGTCCATTATTTGTTGGACAAAGACACAATTTCAGTCTTGTTTTTTTGTCTCTGTACAAAACCACAGTGGGGATTTTAAATCAAACAGTCAATATGTGATTGAAGTCCAGACTTTCAGCATCTCAAGGGAGGAAACTTCAGGTTATAGATTTCAGGATTTTCATGCATGTCTTAAAAACAATACTTCTAATTAAAATCATGTCAATTTGTCCAGCTCCTTCAGAGCATCTGAAAATGGGGTCTACATATTGAAAATGGTTGTAATTCCTGAACAGTTAATGCAGTACTTTTCTTAAAGTCTTTGAAAGTCTGCACTTCAATCACATCCTGAGTATTTGATGAAGTCCACAGCAAACTCTGGACCTATCTGTACCTCTTTGCTATATCGTCACATAAAACAGACAAATATCCATGTTGGGTAACTCCATCCTGTTTTCTATTAACTTCCCCATTCACTGTGCAACTACAATAAATTTCCCCAGGTTCAAATTAGAACTCATACAGCTGGTACATGGCTGGTGTTTCTGTGGCCTCTGATTCACTTTTCAATAATCACTCCAAAATGACGTGGAAAAGGAAGAAAAAAACATGTTTAGAGGGCCGTGTTTATCTACTTTAATTATGGAAGCTGTGGTAAAAGGAATTTCACATGTATCCTCTTGGGGGAAATGCATTCATACTTTCAATGCTCCAGCAAGCTTTTGTACTTCAGTAATTTTTGCATTACATGAAACTGAATATACTCTGTGTGATTACACGTGTGCTAGAATAGCGAGCAGGTACTCCATCTGCTCCGGTCATGAGCTCGGAAAGCTTGGCCCAAATAGTGATTACCGGGTGAATCACGAATTTAGGCTTAATGGGAAAAAAAAGGACTGGCATGTCTTTGTTTGGCGTGACCTTGTTACATCACTTTGTTTCACTGTTTTTTGTTGTTTTGTTTTTTTTAAAAGATGCATCATTTGCTGCTCTAGACAAAAAGACACAATACAGTCAGTAGAGCTGGTTTTATATATTTATATATATATATATATAGATATATATATTTTTAAATGTTTTATTCTCAGTTAAGTGGCAGGTCATGTTTTATTACACATACAGTAATGAGGAGGAAGTTTACATTCATTCTCAGGGTCCTTTCAGAACAAAGAAAAACAACACAGCTCTCAGAAGGCTCAAGCAAACGGGGGGCGGGTGCTGCAGATCACACGTGGCTGCTTTTGGAAGATGGATGGAACAGCACAAAACTGGTGCTGCTGAGCTTCTTTTTTCTTGGTTTTTTTTTACAGAAAACTCACAAATTGTCAAAAAGAACAAAAACACCTCATAATGTGTCATTACAAAGTTAGTTACAGAGCACCTTTTTGAAATTGTGTGTTTTTTATTATCCACATGAAGGAAAAAACAGCACATTGTATTTGGTAGTCAGGAGGAAAGGCACTTATTGTTGAGCTTTTTTTGTTTTTTAATGAATTCAGTTTACAGTATCTGTGCCAAACAGGAGACAGAAGCAATGAGATGAGGAGACTTACAGTACACTAAAGCATTGAAGAAAGGTCTAAATGTGGCATCGTGATTCAGATTCAAGGTTTTAAAAAAGGTGGAAAACTGCACTGTTATGTGTGGACAGGTAAATTAGTCATTATCTCATAGACTGAAAAAGGCTACAGGAGAAACTCAATTTAGAAAATTTAGAAACTTTTACAACAAAACTCCACAGCCAGCCTTAGATCCTACGATGACAAACACAGGTCAACATCACATTTAGGACAGGACGCTTAACTTAAGTGACGTAGACAGCGTGACGAGACAGAAAACCGCTCTTTTCTAAAACAGAAGTGACCCGGTCTTTTCACCCGATCGGCAGACGGCAATGACGGTCAAGTCAGTTGGACTTGCACCGGCCCTAACCTTCAGCTCTCCGGGTCTGCTTCAGTTTTAGCCACCTTGTGTTAGAAACAAATACATGGAGACGTCCACAGAAACCCAAATACACGTATATAAAGAGGGGTGGGGGCGTTCAGGCTGCACATGTGAGCGGCTTCAGGATCAACTTCGGCAAACGGTTCACACCGGTGATGATGACTGCACAGACTTAGCGCAATGCAATGCAGGGAAAGGAGGGAGGAGACAGATTGTGTCGCTATCTACCAGCCAAAAGAGTGTTTGGGGCGGTGGGGGGGTGGGGTGGAAAGAAATGAGGGATTTAGTGAGCATTACAGTGTTAACAGAGGTGGAAAGGAAGGTGAGTCTAAGGGATGACTAAGATTTCCTTGTTTTCTTCCTCTTTTTTTTTTTGAACACCCCCCACGTGCTCTTGAACGTCTTCCCTCGTGCTGTTGGAAGGGGCTGTACAGATGGACCTCAGCGTTTGGCTGGAGAAGCACTCCTGCTTCCCTGCATAAGACAAGACACATGTCATGTGCACATATTCATGACATGTCGGCTTCAGCACTGAAAGAGAGCCCTCCGGTCATTTTCCACAGTGTGTAATTACAGTATTCACTTAAGCACTTTGCAGACAAATCCACAAATAGATCATTCAGCTAATAACGTCTGAATGAAAAAAACAGCCTTCACTGTGAATGACGGTCATTATAAACCATCAGCCTTATGAAAAGATAAGCTGCCTGGATAAGTTGCTGTTTCTCTTTTGAATACATGATTTCATCAGCTTTCCATTAAGCCTGAAATTGACACACATCAATAAATGAACCAACCTTCTGGCTTTTTATCTCCCATACATTCTCAAACTGAACAATGACCTTAACATTAACAAGTCCGAGTAATCATTTAAGGTGAGAAATGAGGAGGTTAGACCTCAGTCTAACAAGCCTAGAGACCAGCCAATGACCCCCCCGGAAAACTCAGACTGCTAGAAAAAATGTTAATGTTAATCCCACGGCCCACCCAATCTTAAACCTTTAATCAAAATACAAGAGAAAGTGATGCATTTGCTTGAAAATCTTATTAGCTAAAGTTAAAGTCATAAGCAATGTGTTAACCTCCTAGGACCTGGCATCCACATATGTGGATATCACATTTTGGGTTATTTAGACCAAAATACTCAATTTTGCTCTATAAGGGCCTGATATCTACTTACGAGGACATTATACTGCTACTGTTCTATCGAAATTTTAAACGAGTATCCTCATATGTGGCTCTCATTTTTCTTAGAAACAAAAATTAGGTAAAAAAAAAAAAAAAAATCTGGTAATTCTTTGTTTTTACATTCATCAGGTCCCAATCAGCCCAAATATCAAAGAGAAATTAAAAATGCATGCCGTGGAAGAGTTCGGGTCTTAGGAGGTTAAGACCAATGTGTCACCCACCTGCATCTGGAAAACAAACTTCAATACAAGAGCAGTAAATTTAGGTCAGTGTAATGAGTAATATCACAAACTAACCACCTCCTCTGGCCAGTTTCAATTCATTTTTTATATAAATACATTTATATAACAATGTAACTGAAATATGTAACTGTTTCCATGAAAAAAAAGATTTAGAATTATGAGAAAGTGTGTCAAAATCTAATATATTTAAGCGATGTTGTGCAATATGGCAAAACGTCTGATGCTGAAGTAAAAGTGATTATGCAAGTGACAGATGTGAGTTTCAAACTGACAAAGTAAAAAATGTGTGAAAGCAAACCAGAATTGTAAGAAAATGAAACAAAACTAGGGAAAAAGTCTGTGAAAGGTATCAGAAATGTAGTCAGAGTTTGTAAAAGATGGGGCTCATCCAGCACAGAGGAAACATGAGAGTAGGAAAGGATGAAGATCGGTGGCCAGTTGCAAATACATTTGCTTTGTCATCTTCAGAGCAAAGATTTCCAGTCACCCATTGATTTTCACCCAAAAAGAGTCCAGAGCAGACAGGCTGCTTTTATCTCACAGCTCTCTCTTTACAGACTTTATTGAATTTTTTATTTTTTCTCCTGTCTCGCTTGTTCTTGTTCATGCATGCTACTCTGCCAGAAAAAGCAAGCAGAGCAAAAGGCATAAAGATTAATCAAATGAGACAAATCTTTACAGACTGCAGTAGGAGATAATCCTGCAATGCACAAGGCTTTTTATTCATGAAACAGGGGCTGCTGACTGCTCCTGCCATTTCACATGAAACTCGATATCTGTCCCGAAAGGGAGCAATGGTGTTTGGATTAAAAATGAACAGAGACAACATGTGAAAACCTAATTAAAAAAATGAAAAAAATGACTTTATCTTACTTCCATTTGGGCCTTGCTGGCATTTATGTGTAGAAATGCTGCTGTGATAGCACTAAGTCAACACTAATCAGCCTTATCAGGAAGATTCAAATGGAGCGTCCCAGGAGTGCGTCGCCTCCTGAGCTGTTTACACTCTTGTAGCTCACTGACAACAATTTAGCACTACAGACGGGGATGCTGCCCAGGGGAAATTTGGATATCTCTCCACCTTCAGTAATCGCTAAGCTAAATAACAATCTCAGGTACAGTCAGAGTGGCTGGCTAATTAAATCCTGTCAGGAAATAACTAGCAGAGCATGAAGACTCACACTCCTCTTTAAGACGCACCAAAACAAATCTGGTTATTAGGAACTGCTCTGGAGCGGCTGTGAAGGCAGCAATGTGAAGCTGAACATATAAAACTTTTAACATAACAGAAATATGCAATCAGCCAGTGCTAATCTATGGGATACACATTAGTACAGACTTGGAACATTATTGCTGTCTGTCTAAGTGACATTCATTTAAATTTTCTCAGCTTCTTTATTATTTTTGCATCAGTTCTCTCATCCGTTTGTAAATTACCTGCGTCTTAAACACCAGAGAGTCACACAATAAAACACATTAACAGATGGAGGCAGGGGTAGATCAGCAGCTCCTGTGTTGCTCCTATATTTTGGCTGCTAATGTGTTTTTTTGTGCCAGTTAATACATTCCCGAACACAAAACAGAAATAAACTAAACTAAACACTGTATTGCTTGTCACATGATTAATGCCAAACCTTATTTTGTAACAGCGTAAAAAAGGGGTTATATTATAAGCATTAGAAATAGTCCCAGCGAACCCTCATCAAAAGTGGATCTTCTGCATGATTATATCAGCGCTGGTGTAAAGCTTGTAGCGTGCGCGATGAACAACTTTGTGTCTAAAAGCCTCTTATTATTCTGCTGCTGCCTGCTTTAGTAATGACATTACAATGGCATATCAATGCTGAACAAACGAGCAGCGACTCAAACTCAAGTATCCCTCCACCAAGTATCGGTTACTCACTCTGCTGCTGATATTATCACTGTGGCAAAGAAGAAGACAAGGCACGGAGAGGGATTAGGGAGAATAATTTTCTGTTTGCATTACTAGCGAAGAAAATCAGCATGAAGAAACAGAGAAAGCAGTGTGATTTCATTTCTTTTTACCATTTTGAAGATCCTAGTCAGGGTGCCTTTGCCGTCCCCACTGGCCTTCTTGCCTTTAGCAGACTGTGACTTCTGGTGGCCCTGGCAGCGGGAGAGAAGAATTGAAGTGTGTTAAAGGACTCTATCAGGGGATTAAGAGACGGCTGAGCTTTCTGCAGAGAGCCCTGAAGAAATTTCCAGCCCAGCATATGACAATGATAAATTGTTACAAAGGGATGGTTTTCTTGTCCACGGTGCGGCCTGGAGTGATGGATCGGTGTGCTTTCCAAAAATCGTGTAAATGTTTGCTGAATATGGTGCAATGGTGAGGTTTTCATCCAGATATCTGAATTATGCATAAAACCATCAAGCAGCAAATCCATTTTTTTGCTGATTATTTCATTCATTCATTTCTTCTGTTTGATAAATAGAAGAGGAACATTCGTATTATCATAGGTGTTGACATTTAAAACTGCCCTGCATTGATGGATCGGTGTGCCTTTTAAAAACACCCCAAGTGCTGATTGTTAATCAGCATAATCAGTGTTTCAATCTGGTAATATTTCAGACACTAGAATGAAAGTCCTTGGAAATTCTTTTCAAGTAGGTGTAAAAATGTAATCAACCCAACATACTGAGGACTGCTCTGAGAAAAGCAGTTAGGGACTGTCTGAAAATTACAGCAGTGGGATGGGAGCTGAGCTTAAATTAGGCTGTCCTCGCAACAGATTCAAATCCTTTTACTCCATTGCCTGTATTCATGTACCAACCTTATGACACTTGACACATGATAAAAACAAAGGCTTTTTCTAAAAGTGTAATTAAGCACTTTATTAGGTGCACCAATAGTCAGGCGGTTTGTGGTGTTTAAACCAGGGGTCTCAAACCCCAGGCCTCGAAGGCCGGTGGGCTGCAGGTTTTAGATGTCAACACACCTGAATCAAATGATTAGTTCATTATCAGGCCTCTGGAAAACTTCAGGACATGTTGAGGAGGTAATTTAGCCAGTTAAATCAGCTGTGTTGGATGCAGGACACAAACTCACGAGGCTTGGTTCGATACCCCTGGTTTAAACAATGCCCAGTTGGTACTAAAGGGCCCAAAATGCGCCAAGAAAATATTCCTCACATCATTAGACCATCACCAGCCTGAACCGGTTTTAGGCGTGCCTAATAATGTAGCTAGTGAGTATACTTGTGTAATAAATAAGTATTTAAACAAATTTGAATACTTGGCTACCTCGGGTCCAAATAACAACTCCATTCTCTCCCTCCCTTGCCAGTAATTTCTGTACAGCCCCTAAGCAAGTCTGCTTTTCCACTTTTACCCACAGTCATCCTTCTGCTGCTTCACATACATGATGGAGACATTAAATTAAATGCTTGCCAAATGAAGCAGAAGGCGGCCTCACTTCAGTCATTCTCAAAGTAATTTCTGAAATGCAACAAGGATGATGAAGAGGAGTAGGCCTGTGTTATCATGGATGCACAATATGCGCACATGATGTGGATGATTCGGGCTGCGAGGTCACCGAATTGAACTGATATACTTTGAAAATGGACTTAAGTTAAGGAAGGAAATGAGGGCATTATCGCTGATGTATGGACAGATTATGAAGGCTTAAGTGGATGATGGAGAGTAAATGGAAAGAGAGCCACAGGCATCATGCTGAAGGCAGTTGGAGAAGATGAACTCAGTTTCCTTCAAGTTTAATTAGGCATGATACCGCCATTTGGATTTTTTTGTTGTTTTAAACCACCTACCAGGCCTATCTTGGCTGCTAGTCCTCTCCACTGGGTGTGTAGAGAAGCAAAAGGCAAAGACAAGAGATAGGAGGGAGAGGAGACAAATAGAAAAAAAGGGTGTCTTACTCAGTGCAAAGGCGGGATGGGAAGGAGAGGAGGCAGGTAGGAGAGTCCATCCAGAGGGAAGGGGGGAGTCACAGGGTCACAGAGGGGAAGGCAGGTGCAGAGGAGGTGCAAAGGGAGGTAGAGGAAGGAGGAGAAAGGCAGATGCTCACATCGAAAAGAGCACAAATTTAGTGACATTTAGCAAGGAAAGCATGCAAGACAAAGCATAAGGCTGCATGTATATGTTCCCCAAGCCAGTTTCTGCACATTTACACATCTCATCTGTATTTACTGTTTCAACTGATGCTCAGCGAGCTGACCTTTACTACCTGAAACTGATTGTATTAGAAAACAATGAATAAAACATTAAAAGAATATTTTTAAAAAGTGTAATTTTATCCAATGTTTTTAAGACCTTATGATATGCATTTCTATCCATCCTTAGGGTCTGTAGCCTATTGCAGCTGTCATTTCAAATCAAACGTTATAAATGCAGAATCCTTTTTAACAAAGTTAAACAGACTCACCCTAGACTTGGGAGGGGCAGGGGACACCTGAAGAAGAGTTAATGACAGAAGGTAAGAAGGTTTTCACAGAACGGTGGCCTGTTCCTGCCGCTTGAATCGTTTGTGGCGTATAACGGCGAGCAAATTAATGCCGACCTCAGCTAATGAGACTGTTCCAATTAAATAAACAGATCTCGTGACTACAAAATGCCATAAATGATAAAAGTAAAAATGGTAAATGGCCTGTATTTATATAGCGCTTTCTAGTCCCTAAGGACCCCAAAGCGCTTTACATATCCAGACATCCACCCATTCACACACACATTCACACACTGGTGATGGTAAGCTACGTTGTAGCCACAGCCACCCTGGGGCGCACTGACCAGCGAGGCTGCCGGACACTGGCGCCACCGGGCCCTCTGACCACCACCAGTAGGCAACGGGTGAAGTGTCTTGCCCAAGGACACAACGACCGAGACTGTCGGAGCCGGGGCTCGAACCGGCAACCTTCCGATTACAAGGCGAACTCCCAACTCTTGAGCCACGATCGCCCCACAAGGGCGAATAGCCAATAAGAATTGGCACTTTATGTCGCATGATGCTAAACGCACAATGTGGTCCACCAACCAGCAGCTGGCACTGTTCGATAAGTCCCACAATGGGGCGCAAAGACCGTTAACTGCAAGAACTTCTATTAAAGGCGATTACTCTGATTACTTTTAGGCAATTATCTTGATTTACTTTCTGTATCATATAAGTCCTTAAATCAAAGCGGGGTTTTCTCATGACATTTTCAACACCACCAGTTCTGTAATGTCCAAACTTTGTTTGACTCAACGGTATTTGACTCATTCTTCATGACGCAGGCGGAACAGGCTTTTAGTTAGAGACCAAAGGAAGTAATAGGAGAGTAAAGACACAAACACTGAAGAACAATGGAAGAAAAGCCCACCCTGGCAAAAAAAATGTCTGACTCAATTTGAAATGTCTGGTGTAAGGGGATATGAGTGTTTCTAAGGTACAGTTCACTCTAGGGATTACTCACAATCGTGCGGAAGAAATGGACCACGGCGTTCTCGGCCCCGCGCTTACGTGGGGAAGTTGCAGAAGCTTTCTGAGGGCCCGGGGAGAGAGCGCCTCGGAAAGAGCCCTGGAAAGAAAAGGGAAGGAAGCATAACAGTAATATGGCTTCACTGACCTTTACTCAGTGTCGCTAATAGTAAATGTCAGCAAGGTTGGGATTTCATGAATCCCTACTTTAGCCAGTTGAAAAAATTGTCATATATGGTGTTAACTACCTGAAACATGACTAATTTTAGGTTAGGATGTTTCATAATGGAGTGCTGCTGCATCAAGGTGTGAATGTCTTCACTCCTGAAAGTCGTGGTGTATTCAGAAGTGGCTGATGATATCATTGTGCAAAATCGTTGCACGTCACCTCATAACCTTTAGAGGCAAAACCTCTGGCCACAAGCTATTCAAAACAAAATGGTAGAAATGAGCTGTTGGAGTTGTTTGTGTTCTCCTGTCAAAAATAAAGAGTAATTATCATCCCAAAGTAGAATTAAATGCAGCTAATTGCTTTAAAGTCATGCTTTAAAGGGTACATGGAGGTGACTTTTTATGCCTGTGTGAGAACTGCGGTGCATTTAAAATATTTAACAGATGCAAACATTACGGGGACACAAAAAGGTGTCAGGTGAAATGCATAAAACTAACACAAATAGCGGCAACAAGCAGCAACCCAGAGAAAAAGGAACTAAATTCATTTCCACCTACTCACTGTGCGCTAATGTTAGTGCGTTCATCAGTTTCAGTGACCCTACTAATGTAACAGGAAAACCTGTTTGTGTGTGTGTGTATGTATGGCAGAGGAGGATTCACATCCATTACCTCACATCAAAGAACCTTAAGGTAACCAAAGGGGGAAACTTTACTGCCACCACCATTACACAATCTGAGAGCCATCCAGTGTCACCCACACTAACTTTAATGGGTTTTGTTTTTAAAAAGAAAGAAAGAAAGAAAGAAAAATTACAAAAAAACTTCCCAGAAACAGGGACGCCCTGTTTTCTTCTTGCATTTCCTCAGTGATGCCTTCGTGTGCTCTCCACTGCTTCAGTGCTGACCTTTTAATGCATATGTGTGAATGGAGGTGTGAATGAAAAAAGTTGAGGAATTCGAGTGATCTCAGTGACTGAGAGAAGTAAAAGTAAAAATTGGCAGGATTTTTGTTGCCAAATCCTCATTTTCTGTCAGTTGCCCTCTTTGATGAGAGTAAATCTTTTTCCTTTTTTCTCGGTTTTGCTCTCTTCTATTTTCTTTATCATTTGGTGAAAAATGATGCTTAATAACTGCTCCTGTGAGTGCTTCATCTACATTTCAAGTGAATATTACACATTAGTTTTGAGAGGACAAAAAAAGAGGGGGCGGGGTCGTCCATTAGTGCCTCTCCTGCTGATAATGGAGCCATTCGGTTCTTGAGCAAATGATATGGAGGCATTAAAACTAAGTTTCTGCAGTGGTGCTGTTCAGCTTCTGGAACTACTTTTTAAACTTAATTGGCATCTGAAAGAGAGGGCGGTTGCAATCATTGATAACTTCATGTCTGAAGAGAAACGAGATCAAGCAGGTGTGACAGAGTTTATGGATTTGTGTGCTGCTTTCATTTAAGTGTCTGCTAAAGTTCAATGAGATTTTAGCTCTTCGTGCCAGCCACTTTTTCTATTTCCGTTGCTTAATTGAGACTGCACTGAGCTGCCATTATTGTTTTAATGAAATAGTTTGACATTTGTCAAATATACTCATGTATATTTGTCGAGTCTTTAGAGCTCTCATTCATGCTAAATATGGCGACGTAGCTAAGACACCATTAGCTTAGCACAAAGACTACCATGATAGTTTGAGGGCTACAACAACTATTTAGAGTTTTCAGTTTTGTTAGCTGAGCTAACATTATGCAAATTCAACCTTGAATTTTCATCTCTTTTGTAGCCTCTTCTCCAGTCTACAACTGTACAATTTTGGCTCCCCCTTACAGGTTTTGCAGTGACTAAGCAACGCAGCCATTTATGCAGCAGAAGCAGGTCGATGTTAGCCCGTAAGCTAGCAGCAAACCTAGCCTAGCTTAATCCTGCAATAAAGTGGTCACTTGCCAGGAGCTTCATTACTTCTTTACATTTTCTTGTCATTATTGCCTGTCCTGCCTTTAATAAGACTTACAAATATTCTATAATAGACTGTCTTTTTTACCTATGAAATTATTAATGTGACTCACTGGCACCTTAAAAGAGGATGATAACTGGTCAGACATGTCTTGTTTATTGTGGTCCTCACACCAAGTTAATATTTGGTTATTTGTCATTTGTAACTTACAAATTTTTTTTTTTTTTTTTTAAATTGTCAAACCACTGTGGTTATCACTTAGTACTCCATGTAGCCTATGCAGGTTTTTTCTTTTTTTAGAGTAACCAAAGTTGCAAGTAGCGTAGCATTCATCTGAATGTGGTTCCAAGTTTTGGGGAACATTTATTATTTATTTTAAATTCCAATAATTTTCAGTATTACTATCATTTTACCATATTTAAAATTATAACCCACTTTTTGTTTTTTGTTTTTTAAACTAACTGGAGGTAAACCAGCTACAGTAGCTACTACTAACAAAAAAAACCCCAAAACAGAACAAACACATTTTTAATGTCAAAATTACTTGTATTAAATAATCATTAGTCACAGTCAATAATACTAATTAATAGCAATACAAGAAAATATGTTTTTGTTTTAATTGAACCATCTTCAGTCCTTCCTCCCACCACATGCTTTTCCAAACACACTTCCATGAGCATTATTAGATTGATTATATTTGCTAAGTGCTGCATAACCCAAACACAGAGGAAACACTTGAAATGCTTGTACATTTTTTTTTCCAACTGCCATCCAATATCCTCAAAAGACAGCATTCGTTTTTAGTCTGCAGTAAGTTACTTTGCCACAGTGGCTGACTTGTTTCTTGGTCTTATAGGGCTGAACATAAACTTCTATTTTCAGTCAGCTTTAGGTAATCACTGAACTCAGCTCTGTTGTATTATCTTTTCATCTTCAGACTCATACAAACAATTCAATCCAGTCATCCATTACTTAGCTCCAAGTAGAAATAAAAAGATCAGCTTTCCAATAACGCCTCATATTTATGTGACTGACTGAACTGTGAAATATGGTATCTCGTCTTCTGGCTCAGCCTTTACAACCAAAAAGTATAGTTTAACATGATTTTTCCCCCTCTGATCTGTAGTAAATAAGAGTTACCAGTTGTTAGAGCAGTTAAAAGAATTTATTGAACATAGAACAAGAAAGAGACTTTGAACCAAACACAGTTAAAACAAAAACAATGAGAGCGCTGATGTTGTTAAAGAGTTTTAATCAAGCAAATATCCAAAAAGCTTAAAACAGGATCAGGTTAGGAACAGGTCACCGGTCACAGCAGATACAGTTATTACAAAGGCATTACACAGCAGTGGATAATTGCTGGGCCACTGTTGTTTCAAATAAACTCTCAGACTGAATCAAAGACATGAGAACCTGAGGTGAGCAAAGCGATGAGACAGGGGGTCGCAGATCCCCTCTCCCCCATCCCAAGACACTGGCATTATATGAGTCCTCAAAGCATTGGGCTCCAACCGTGAGCTGTGCTGTAAAAAGCCTGACACTACTCCTGCACTAGAATATGACTCACTGTGCATGCCATTCAACAAATTAGGAGGCAAATTAAGACTTCATAATTATTCTCAGTTCTTTATGAGTCTTCATTTCTGCTTGAATAGCTAATGCTCATGCAAACGTAATTTTCCCTCCAATTAGCACATCATTATCACTGTTTGAAATAATCAAAAGCCCGTTACTATTCAGATGCAGATTAACTGCAGTTGTATTGTGTCCTAAAACCTGAGTTTGTCTTTTATGGCGTCTTCTCACAACTTTAAACTACTTGCGGACGGTCTTTACATCTTCTCAAAGCCCCGACTCAGGTTTAGATTGAAAAATATGTAAATAAATGAGACAGAAAGGACGTTAATAAGCACGAGGGATCAGTGTGCAAATGACTCCACATCTGCCGGTATGAAAACAATTCAACTCTACTGAAATAAGCATGCATATTCACAATCCAACGAGAAACACTGAGACAATCTGTCTTACTAATACTGCAGCCTCCAAGTCAAAGTATGCATCAGGGATGTCTGTGGAGAATCTGTGCACACAGACTAGATACTGAGATTCAAAAATATCTGTCTTTAAGAGGAAATCTTTCTGGAAAAATAAATGTTTGCAGCCAAAAATTAGTGCAGGTTTGTTTTTTTGTTGTTTTTTTTTTTACGGTGTTTGTTTTGCTAGAGGCAACAGAGGTGAGACGAACCTGTCATTTACTTGAGATGTGAGCACTCGTTCATTTGAAGGCAAATCCTCGGTGAACACAAATATATATTTATAGTTTGTCTTTTGTAAACTTGCCATCAATACGAGGAACAAGATACAATTTCATGGCCACGGCAAGAATGAGAAAAATCAAACACTGCAGCGAATTAAGAGCTGACATTACATGAACGCTTCATAATTTGTTGTGTTGACACGTTCCCTGATTTTTTCCAAAGCAAAACAATGTCTGATCAGCTCAACAGGCTAGGGAAAAAAGAATTGTGACATATATAAATAAAACTCCATTTTATCCTGAATCTTACACTGAAAACCATTTCATGGTTGGCATAAGGCAAAGGGAAAAAATGCATATTTTCATGCTGTTCAATGATTTCTCTGCAATTATTATGTGCCAAAGCACTCTGATTAGCACTCTGCGGGGTTAGAAGAGCTTTACAAAAGGAAAAAGCATACAATCAGAGAGATACTGTTGCCCGCAGGAATAAGCTCGCCATACCATATGAGTCCTTTCAAACTATTATTATGTTTTCAGACAGCTGTCACAGCGAGTAGACGTGACTCGTGATGGATCATCCAGATCAAGCGCACTTCCATTTCTTCTTTCTCAGGGAACTACATTGCAGGCTCAGCTTGCTGCAGTAGCATCATCAGGACAAGCAGATATACTCAGCACTGTGTGGTAAACTCTCTGCGCTCATAAACCAGATTAGAATTTTCTATTTCGTCACCACCTCCAGAGGGCATCGCTGAATGGACCGAAAGCGAGTGGAGCCAGCTGAGCAGTGGCAACGCTGCCAAGACCGGTGCCAGGAGAATAAATGCAACATTTGCTATCACAAATGTTCAGACTATTGGCAGACACTAACGTTTGGGATTCTCTTCTTAATTTTTTGAACAAAGTGGGCCTCACAGGAATACTGTTAAAGATTTACTACCGTTTATAAAGGAGGTCATCTCAACAGCATCGCAGTACATGGTTATTAGAAAGCAGCGCAGGCTCAGATGCTTCATAATCGCTCGCCTGCCAGATAAGCCTGTTCTTTCTTAATAGGATGCAGACTTGTATATTCCCAAACCTGGGATGATATTAAGCTCCTACACTAATATACTTATTTATATGCTAATACACTGTACATTTACTACTTGTTTGATCAGTTGTAGCATCATTTCATCCTCAACTTTGAAAGTGACTTAGCAGACTGTGGCACCGTGCAAACAGTAGTGAAGTACCTCCCTGTGGCTCGCTTATCAAATTATAGCTTAAAAAAAACAAAAAAAGTCTAAAAGACTCCTTGCGAAGACGCTGCAAGAGTACTCAAAGCCTCTATAAAATTCAGAAAATAATAATAATGAACCAGTATTACATATAAGGAGGTGAATTTCCGAGCTTATCATCACCATCATTGCAAAAAGTACCTGAACTGAGCTGTTCTCCAGTTTGACAAGACGTTCCAATTAACAACAAGCTTAATGACAGCAACATGTGAAACACTAAAACATTACATCTAGAGATTTAGATCTGACTGAAGAGGAAAATGCTATTAATGTCAGTACCACTCAAATAAACAGAATAAAGAAATATTCTTAAATGGGTCAAAATCACAGCGTTTTTATAATTAAAACAAAAAAAACGAAGAAAATAACCCCTGCCCAAAGTCATTATCCAGTGTCGATTCAGGATCAGCTAGTTAATGTGAATCGCAAGACAATGTCAGACTTTGGTTTAACATAAAATCAACAGTAAAACCAACACTATTCTACATGACAGATATCTGACAACAGATTCTTACAACGTGTGTTAGCGAATCACAAGTAAAAAGTGGTTCTGGGAGCCACTCAGCAGAACAAACTAAGGTACATAAGGACTGAATCTCTTGGTTTCCTCACCTTGCCCTTCCTCTTCTTGTCCCCTCCAAAGAACTTTCCAATCTGATCCAGGAGGCCGGGGTTCTTCTTCCTCCGACCCAGGCCGAAGGCGGCCTGTGCAGAGCTGCTTGCGGATGCCATGGTTGTATTAGCAGTTGGTATTACGCTTGTGTTTGTCAAATGAGGGGTTCTTGTGTCTCTCTTAAATGAGAGTGGACAGAGGAGGAAAAAGAAAAAAAAATAGAGGAAAGGGAGGGGAGGAAAAAAAAAAAGCTAGCCTAATCTAGGTCCTGTTCTTGGCTCTCCGACCCGCACTCTGAAGCCGCTCCGCTGTCCTCCTGGATGGTCTGCAGCTCGTCCGATTCGGAGGGTCGGTCTTTGAAGGTGTTGTCCTCTCGGCCCGGGGCATCTCGGGAGAAGAGGCGGACCAGGTGGGGGCGTGGTGTGGCAGCGTCAGGGTCAGCTGTGCTGGCGGGGCTCCAACTCTGGTGGGGGTCTGTGGAGTCAGTCACCGCTGGCTTCTCCAAGACGCAGCCATTGTTCTGGTTCGCATCTGCCTCACTCAGGCCTGCGCGAGAAACAACAAGGGTCATCTATGGGCTTGGGCCTGCATGGCACACAACAAACCCAGAGCAGCACAATGGCTTCTTTTGATGAGAGCAGGGCCTTCCTGCTGCAGCGAAGACCAACAGAGCTAATACAAATGACATGTTAGCTGCAATGAAGCCAACCAGTGAGCTGGAAAAGGTGTGAATGAGACATGAGTAACTGAAAAATGTTCAGTAAGTTAACTACTCTCTTCTCAGGGGGCTCTTACCACCTTGTGTGCTGTAGTAGGTGGGATCACAAATTTTGACTCAAACACAAGTAATTAGACTCTTGATTTTTTTTTTTTTTGGCAATAATTCAACTATTTCACAAGAGCAGTTTTAAAACAATCACACTGAAACTGGACAATGGCAACGGATTATCTTCCCTTCGTGGCACTTTTTCGCTTCAACTCAGGGGCGGCTCTACAGGGGGGCAATTCCCCCGCCTGCTGTAGAGCCTTGCCCCCCCCCACACACTCTCACTCTGAATCGTCCACTCTGACAGCTATCCGTTAAACTGGCCAGCTCCCACAGCAGAGGACATCCAGTGCATTCCTCCGTCCAAAACAATACGCACACTGTACTGACAGAAATGGTGTAGCACTACACCAGAGAATCTGCATGCTAATGCTGGCTGAAACAATGGTCTTTTGTCACAGCTGCATAGTTATAACAAATAAACAAAGGGCCCAGTGTCACTAAAATAACTCCTATAAGTATGGATTTTCAGCCCGATGCACGGTGACACTTATCTGATTTAGGACCCGAGAGCTACCAGGCTGCTGGCTGTGGGTATGGAGCAAGTTTGGATCTAGTCTATGCAGAAGTTAAGCTTTGATTTATCACAATTTTCGGTGGAATTACTTCTACAGAAACACATCCAATGAGTTTTAGAGTTTTCTTTTCTTCTGGAAGATTTACATCTCGTGAATCACTTAAAGATCTATTGAAAGATGGGTCATTCCATCATCCATTATTCCACCTATTTTAAGAAGCCAATACTCAGACATTTATTGATGTAGCCATCCCAAATTACAGATCCCGATTAATTTTAATGGTAAAAGAGACCAGTGAAAATTTCAGGCTTTTATCTTTATTAGTTTAAAAAAAAAATGTATATTCACATTCACACAGCTTTTAAGACAGACTGACACATAATGATGATGAGCCTCTCACCAAGCTTTTTAAAGACAAAACATAAATGCATATACACACTGCTTTTGATTGTGTCTGTCCAAAAGTTGATTCACGGCTGTTATTACCTCTTAGTGTTCATTTTTGCAATAAAAGTCTCACATCACCAGAGAGAAAGAAAGAAAAAGCTGTTTTTTTTTTAAACACCGACATTTCTAAGATGACGTTTAAAGTGCCTTATTAAAAAGATCTAATAATGCAGGTATTTTGCTACCATTGCTGCTTTTTCATCACTTATTCAATCCCAATACTTTCAGGTTACCCAGTTACCTCTAATACCCTTGCAATTTAATGCCAGGAAAGGTGTGAGCGCCTCTGAAGAAAGCCATATCCTTTAAAAGGCCATTTTGAGAAAGCAAGGCCCTGTAAACTAATAAAAATCTTTCAGGCATAACATTTGCTTTAAGGCAGGTGAGACATCCAGTTCAAAGACACCTTATAAAGAGTTTATATTAGCTACAGAAATACTTATGAATAAATAAAATGTGCAAAAAAGGTCTAGTCAAATACGATGCAGCTCATATTAAAGCCAAAATTGTCACAACAACATATTCAGTGTATTACTCTCATTTTTTCCTTTGAAAAAAACCCCCAAAAACAGGCTGCTTTAAGTTGTAGTCCTAGCACTGACCCAGTTCTTCACCACCACATTGGTTTGAGGCCAATAGCCACCGTCATCGAGGCCTCCATGTTGTGCTGTTACTACAGTTTGTTCACATATGCAGCCAACAGTAAAGCTCAGTGTAACACTGTGTGTTTGAGGTGTTGTATTATCTGTGGCATTTCCAAAGGAACCTCTTATTCAGCTCATTTGCTTGAAGCACCAAATACACATTGCACTATGACAAAAACTGATTTTTAGATTGTTTTTAGATTCTTATCTACAACAAGAATACCATCAGGGATCCATTTGGTGGCTTTCAAATTCTGCAGCATTGCAATGACGTGAAAGTTAGAGCCAGATACCTTAAGAAATCTCCTCACAGACTTGAGCAATAAGCAACAACAAGCCCCGGGGGCTGGGGTAGTGCTACATATGAAAGATGGATGTAGCCACTTATGCCATACATTGGGTTTTTGACTTAGTTTCACATTTTGTTCTTTTTTTCCCTTTCCATTTTTAAACCTAATGGTAGCGGTGGGAGATATATCGAATATACTCGACGTATTGCAAGTTTTTCCACGTGTGATGGTTAAAATGGCTTTATCGTAACCATCGAGTATAAATTAGCATGGAAATACTGAGCTGTCTGCATGCAATTCACTATGAGTTTTCTTTTCTCCAACATCCAGCGAATGCATCCCAACTCTTTCTACCTAGCATATAAAGACAATTATTGTTTTTCTTTTGTTTTTTTAGTGGCCTGCCCATGAGGCCTTTTAGATTTCCATCATCTGCTGCTTTTTTCCCTCAGCACAGTGGTGCTGGCATCACCTAACAGAATACCAAGAAAATACAAATTACACTGACATGCAGTAACTGTGAAAGACTCCTACAGGCAATAACATGCCAGCATAGTATTGACTACATGTTCATCTTATATTACCAGAAATAAGGTTGCATGCTTGTGAGTAAGAGCTTAATTAGCGGACGCCGTGTGTGTGCTTATTACAGCGGGATAGTACACATGTGGGCGACTGACGGGGCTGTTGATCAATGCTGATGACTCAGATTACTGAACCAATATGTTGGCATTTGAAGCCAATCTGAACTCACTCAACAAACCATACTCTGGTGTACAAACAAAACCCCCTCCTCCCTAACATGCAGACACATCATCAGCTGCCTAATGATGAAGGATAGAAGATGACAAAGTGATGTGAACCCATTTGTTTAAGTCCTAAACCGTGAAAATGTTATTGTTACTGCTCTATGATCGATCATTGTCACCTTTAAGTGGTTCTATTGGATCGCTCTTACAAGATGAGGCCGTTTTGTGTCCATTACCATTCTGCGTACAGTGGAGCAGACTGCTATCTGTGTTTTTGATCTACCTTAGTCTTCTATTTGATCAAACAACAGCCACCCATTAATTGTGATTGTGACCTGCTGCTTTCATTTTGTCTACTGCTTGTTTTGCATCCTATTATCATTTGTGCAGAAAAAAAATTAAACTGCTGAAAGTGTCTTTCTGAAAGATTACCAGGTTGCTTTGGACACACGGTTTTAGCTCAACGAACAAAACATGCTGAGAGTGAAATTAGATGGACGCTAGATGGAAGATTTTGGTTTAAAATCCCCCTAATTCATATTAAGTTGTCAAATTTAATTGGGAGAAGAAACGGGACACTATCCTGCTGTATAACTACTTGCACAACAGTGGCCCATGGAACTGCAATTAAAGTAATAGAACAAGCTCAGAATGCCAGGTAATGAAGTTGGGAGGACAAGATGTCCTTGTTAGCTAGCTTGTCAAATATCTGTGTTCTCACAGATTTTCTGTAACTTTTCTGCGACATGTTCACTGATAATTCCTCACTGCCGTCAAGAAGTATTACGTTCAGCTCGCACAGTACTTCTAAACAAGCTGAACTGCAGGTAAATGCTTTGAAGGCCTCTAGTTTCAGCTGCTAGGTCACTGACGGCTGAGCGACAGCGTGCACTCTAGGGCTGGGTATCGTCACTGATTTCTAGAATCGATTAGTTTCCGATTCACAAGGTCCCGAATCGATTTGATCCACGATTCGATTCAATTTGATTAGATTCAATTAAATTCAATTTGAATCTGGGAAATTTTGACAGTCAGAAATATTATAATTCAGATCAGTACATTTACATATTTTTGTATCTATAAAAAGGAAGCTGACACACGCAAGACTTTATCAAAGGTGTGAGCGTCATATCAGATGCCTTTGTGTCAAAGTAGCTGAAGATAAAACACAAAAACATGAAGGTGGTTTTCCTGGCCTGGGATTTTATAAAAATATTCTGCAGTACATCAAAAACGAAAGAAACCCATTAATCAACATATGAATGTTACCTCTGATGTTACAGCAGTTTTATTAGAGACACGGCTAAGCGTTTTGCATTTTGCATAATTTTAAAAGTTTAAATTTGTTCAGTATTGAACGGCAGAAATTAGGTTTTCTTTTTCGGAAGTATGTAAAACGAAAAAAAAAAAAAAAAAAAAAACAGCGGCGGACAGCGCTGTAAACAACAGTAGACTTGTGCTGAACAAGCACAAGTGAGAATGCAGAGAGAGAGAGAGAGAGAGAGAGAGAGAGAGAGAGAGAGAGAGAGAGGTGCATGAAGTGTGACTTTATTGTGGTGGAAGCAAAACAGTAAAAGTCAGAGTGATTTCATGACGATGTTTATGTGAAGCATAGTTTGGATCTTCTTTTGCTGCTGGTTCAGTCAATATTGTTTGGAGAGAGATCAAACTAACAGCTTTAGAATCAGCACAAAAAGGGCGTGAACACAAAGCGCGGACCCGCCGAAACATCAGAATCAGCGAGCTGTCGGCTTTCAGCCCCGACCGTGTCCGTGCAGTTGTTGTGCAGTTGTGATTGTCAGAAAGTGATTGTCAGAAAGTGATTGCCGTCCGCGCGCAGCGCCCGCAGCGCCCGCCGGGTGAGAAAGGCGACATCTCACTGATTCTGATCCGCGGGTCCACGCTGTGTGTTTACGCCCCTTGTGCAGAATCCTTGTACCTGCTCTCATTTACTGTCTTAGCTGTTTGGTGGTTGTTGAAATTTTGTGAAGTTTCACCTGAGATTCTGGCGTTTGGGCAAAATAAATTTATATTAAAAAAATCGATTCCGGATTTTAATGAATCGATTTCACATTATCCAAGCCAGAATCGATTTTTATCGATGAATCGATTATTAAA
Organism: Oreochromis aureus; assembly: GCF_013358895.1. Lineage (NCBI taxonomy): Eukaryota > Metazoa > Chordata > Actinopteri > Cichliformes > Cichlidae > Oreochromis > Oreochromis aureus. Next base: position 12,703,878 of record NC_052952.1, read on the forward strand.
ACCCACCCCTAGTGCACTCCACAGCGTTCTGACATTTTAGCGAATCCCAGGCTCTTTATCTAAATACAGAATGACTTGTTTCTTCCAGGATTCAATCTACCCTTTAATAGCATTTTCCGGGAGTCAGGGACTCAAACACCTAAGAAATATCCTTCAAACACCTCGCCAATTTCACTGATTGCAACTGTCTGTGCTGCTCAGTCTGACAACTAGTTGTAAATGTTTTCAACGTGATTTGAAGTCAGTGAAAAGTCGGAGCAACAGAGTGCTTCATTTCATTTTTGAAAAGAGAAGGGAATCAAGCAATTCATGTCATAGTTTCTCCTCTATGTAGTCTTTGACTATATTAAAACCTTTTTATCCAGCTGCGTGGCGTCACCTGAGACGACACGGCATACATGAGACGCACAAGTTGTAAACAACACTAAGGGCCAATTATCCAGCAGTCTGATGTATAGCATGGTGGAGAGAAGCAAGCATCTGCTGAAAGCGTGCTCACTTCACCGTGTTGGCTTTTTTTCATCAATACTGGATTTATTCATGGTTTGAAGACGGGAGATAATGAGAGCTCCTCAAGCCCTACCATCAATGCTTCTGCCGAGGGCTCCTTAAACCACCGCAGAGGAACCAGTGAGTAATGTCAGACTGCTGTGCATGCTTCTTTCAAACATATCGCTCTGGGTTTTTGCTATTTTTCCACACTAAGAGATGCTCGTCTTATTCAAAACAAACTTTTCATCTTTAGATATCTCATCTTTAATACTTCTCCACACCAGCTTCAAGATATCCCGATGAAAAAACAAAAGACAGAAGTGCCAAGATGGGCGGGTAATGCTGGTGAAGTTACAGGTGTGACTTCCCACCTTTGAAATCTCTGATTATTGTGCCTAGAACAATTACCATCACCACCTCTGCCTCCTGCAGGATCTACATTCAGTAGTGAGGTGAAGACAACTGGCCTGTCTGATCTGTTCAATGAAGAAATTCAGCACGGTGCAAGAGGCGAAATTTCAGCATCTAGAAGGAGGAAGGCATGCAGGGAGTGGGCCTCAATCTCCTCATTTTTCCTCCTCTTCCTCAGTGTGAAGAGGATGTGCAGCCAAGCATCTGGGACAAGAACAAGGACTGGTGGGACTGAGGCACGGGAAGCATTCCTCTGAAAAAACATCCATCGCTATGTGGCCCCGGACCAACCCTCCTACCCAGGGGCAAATATCTATCTGCTGCTGCATTGATGGTGGATCTGAAGCACCCACAAGCTAGGAGCGGGAAAAAAAGACGTCCTCTGTCTCTGTAACCCCCGCTGGCATTCAGGGCGTTAGTCCTCCAGAGATTTCCCTAGCAGAGATAAGCAGCAGAACCATTCCCTGATTATCCAAGCCATGTTCATGACCTCTGAACTTCACTTGAAACGGTGATTTTAAATGGAAGAGAACTTCATCCTGGGGAAATGATCCACATTGCTGTTAAGCTCGAGTGATTATAAATCAAGATGAGATATGGCCTACAGTCTTTCTGTTTGGTTTTAATCTGAAAAATCCAAAGAGTGAGGACCGACCACAGTTGGATTTTTGTTTGCTATGCATGATGCAAGGCACCATTATACACACAGCAGTGTCACAGCTGCTGCTTTTATTCAAGCAGCTGTAAGGCTGACCTTGAAGTGCTACAATGGTTTGTCATTACCGACAGCATGGAGGAGATCGGGCTTTCGCAGTAGAGGCACCCAGAGGAGATTCATACTTCAGAGTCTATTCAGTCTTTTAAATCGCACCTTAAAACTCACTTTTTTTTACTTTGGCTTTTAATTCGAGTTCAGTATGAGTACCATCATGTTTTTTATGTTTGTTTTTTATAGTTAATTAATTGATTCTCTATTGTTTTCTCTTGTTTTTAACCAATTGTGAAGCACTTTGGTAAACTCTGTTGTTTTTAAATGTGCCATACAAATAAACTTTTAATTGAATTGAACAGCTCCTCACAATGACTTGTTTCTGACAAACAGGGGCAATTTTCTCTTTCTGCATCATCCTTGCAGGGCTCGCAAAATTTCAAAATCCCTGGTAGCCCTTCGGGCAGGCACTCTTCAGTTTTTGGTAGCCCAAAATAAATTTAAGTAGCCCGAATAAAAAAAAAAAGAGAAATTTTTTAATGTTTTGTTTCCTTTACAATATTATACATTAAAGTATAATATTGTAACGAAACAAAAATTAATCAGAAAATTGTTAAAAACAAATCACAACAACTGTATAAAATTACAATCATCAACTCAAATACTTGTTTCTAATTGAACAGAAATTTCTATGAACTTGTAAGAACTGTGTAGAACATGAATCCGTCTGTGTCAGATCCTGAATCTGAAATTTCCACTGAAGTCACGGGTAAGAGGCAAGTGGAACCAAGATCGAGGCCATTTGCTTTTTGAAGTTTGCAAAAACTGCTAAATTTGGCCAATGGTGGTTCACTCTTTGCAACATAGTACGCTTTTGAAAGATTTGTCAGGACTTCTTCTTGTGCTTGGTTTACTTTTAGTAAGTTTTTTGCAATTGCTGTTTGTTCTGGGAAAGATATTGCAGACTGGGCAATAATGCATTTCTTGCGTTTCTCATGGGTTCTTTCTTAAAATTACTGGTCCCAGTTACAAAGGCGCTTGTCGACTCAAATGAAATGAAACTCACGACACACCTGGCAGAACATCATGTTATTTAGCTTGTCATATTCCAGCCACAGAAATTCTTTTGTCCATGAAACCAAAAAAAGCTGATCTTTCTTTTTGCCTCATAGTCTGATTTGTCATAACTTTTCCGTTTTGTGGTAGGCTTTTATTTGGCTGCCCCTTCTTCACCCTGACCTGTCTTATTTGGCTCAGTAGAACTAAAATACCGGCGTAAATCCATCTGCTTTTACAAGCACTCACATAATGGTCAGCGATTCTCTGCGCAATCAACCTCTCACATGTTTAAGCTTGCTGTGGGAGATTTCACTTGTCACGTTTGAATAGTAAGCTAATGAGTGATAAGACGATGTCAGAGGAATTGGTGCGCAATTAATCGTCACTCACCAATCAGTGCTGCCGCTCTCTACACACAGTTCGCGCAATTGCAAAGTGAAAGTGAAAGCAAAAAACAAGCGCAAATTCAAACGCGATTTCAATATGTCGTATATTGACAGTGGCTCATCGATGCCAATGACATACTTACTCAGCTACATTTCCGAAAGAATGCAAAAGCATTGACACATATTTTTCCTTCCTATGAGAGCCCGACGGGCAGGGCTGAGATGGATTTTGGTAGCCCGACTGGAAAAATCGCTAGCCCCGGGACGTGGGGCTAGCGATTTTGCGAGCCCTGCCTTGTTTTCTTGACATTAGGATGACATTTTCTCATATAATTAATTATCCAATTTTGTTTTGATGAAAAACCCACAAATTCTGCACAGTATGGTGAATGGACTGGTTTTTGTACAGCACTTCTCTACTCTACTTGATCACCAACTGCTTTTTACTACATGGCTCATTCACACACATTCAATCACTTTTCCTACACCAGTGTCTTATAGCTAACACTCAGACACTCACACTCCAGTGAACACATAGGGAGCAACTCAGGTTTCAGTGTCTTGCCCAAGGATACTTTGGGATGTAGACTGAAACATCCAGGAATTAAACCACCAACCACTTACTAGAGGCAGTCCCTAAAAGCCATACATGCCCATGTTAAAATGAGCCTTTCTAGAATGTTAACATGTTTCCACAAATGTTTTTGCCGTCTCTAGATACTTCCCCTTCATTAGAGCTGTAGTGAAACTCTTGCTTTTTATATATCTCAACTGTTTAAGTTATATTACAGCTTAAAGTTATGATTGCGTCCTAAAAGAGACTCAAAAGAGCTGTTTAGGTTCTCTATTTTAGGCCCATTTTTTGCCATCCAAAGTTATCATCACATTTAACACCAAACTCATCTTATGATCTCAGGTCGAACATCATGTTAAAAATTTGGTCACATACGGCTCACAAACCAAAATAAATCTGGCAACAACCACGCCAAACTAAAGTGTATTGAGTGTGCACTTAGCTGTAGCATTTAAATCCAAATCACAGTAAACTCGTGTGAAGCCTGGTGTTTTGATAAAGAACTATATCTGCCATGCCAGACGTGTTTGTGGAGGATGAGGTTTTCCCTGGCAGCCACTATGAATGGCTGTCTCTAGTATGACAGAGGGCCAGCACACAGAGCAGCTCAACATGGGTTGATGCCATCAGCATAGTGCTCAGGGACATTTCCTCACCCATGGAGAGGCCAAAACACATTTATAGATACACACATTTCAGCAAGGGAGTGAGCATGACTAATGTCCCGGACTCATAAGCCAGCTGGATGCTTGTTTTAAAGGCTTGAGATGAGACATGACACTCCAAAAACAAACCTGAGACAAACCTCAAACAAACAGGACCGACATACTCTGAAACACTCTGCTCTGCCGAACACCCAAGACCTCAAAATCCAAATGTCACCATAATAAAGATGAACTCTATGTGAGGAAGAGCACCAGTGCTAGTTTTTATGCACCTGAAAGCATTTTCAGTATTTTTATACAGAATCTGTTTCTAAAAATAACCACAGTAGACTAAATGGAACAGAAGGTTATGAATCCTGTATAGTCATCACCAGTGCTGATACTATGACATCACTTTTCTCCTTTCTCTCAGAGCAGAACTATTATTTTCCTTAGACAGATCGGAAGATACACAGACAGATAGACCTGCTGTCAGGATTTCTTAAACCGGATCTAAAAGAAAGTCCCGGGTTTATCCCAGAAAGGCTTTTTCTAGTTCAAGTAGTTCAGACAGTCTGTACGAGAAAAAGACATCTTGCAGAGAAATAACTGCAGTTTCTTACGTTAAAATAAATCAGTCTCAATACACAGTTTAGATCAGGTGTGGGGAACTCCAGGCCTCAAGGGTCCGTGTCCTGCAGGTTTTAGATCTCACCCTGGGCCAAAACACCTGAATTAAATGATTAGTTCATTACCAGGCCTCTGGAGAACTACAAGACATGCCGAGGAGATAATTTAGCCATTTTAATCAGCTGTGTGGGATCAAGGACACATCTAAAACCTGCAGGACACCCTTGAGGCCTGGAGATCCCCACCCCTGGTTTAGATCATAGGCTACAAATCTGAAATATCACACTTAGCATCCAGGTAGTCTTGTAAGTATATACACTCACCAGTCACTTCATTAGGTAAACCTGTTAGAAACATGGTCAGAAAACCTGTTTAAGCTGAAACTGAGCATTAGAATGGGGAACAAGCACAACCATCTCTAGGGTTTACAGAGAATAGTACACTGTGAGAACCCTGACTAATGTTCTGATGGTTTCTTCCAGCAGTACAAAGCATCATGTCATAAAGCTCAAATCATCTCAAACTGGTTTCTTGAACATGGCAATGTACTCGAAACTCATCACCAGATTTCGATTCAGCACAGCACCTTTGCAACTCTGTGACACCAACATGTCAATATGGACAAAAATCTCTGATAAATAAGGCAGAAGTGGGCCCAACTGCGTAATACCAAGGTGTGCCTAATAAAGTGTCCAGGGAGTGTGTGGGAGTGATTTAGGATAAGAAAAAAAATAATAATCCGAGAGCTGTAAACCAATCTAAAGTGTGATTATCTACTGTACTAGAATAGAGCATTTGATTTACTTCCCGAAGTTACAGTGCTTGTGTCCTGCATGGAGGAGGTTCAGCAAACAGCTTAGAGCAGCAATAAAAAGCAGATCATAAAAAAAAGCACTACACAAACAACATTTGGCAGTGATTAGAGCTGCACACAACCACATATTGCAGGCAGTGAACTATGAATTCAAATGTGTCTCTAGCGGCACTTAAGGACCACTTGATCAGCTGTGCATTTAATGTGATAAACCCACCTTAGATTAAAATGCATTTGTTTTGTTTTGTTGTCATGACCACTACAGAAAGACACTTGAAACACCTCTCTCAATCAGGATTACCATACAGACATGCAGAACCTGCATTTTTCCTCCAAGAGTAAAGACTCTAGAAAATCGTGTCTGACATTTGGGACATAGTAGCAAGAGTAGTACCTTTGTATTATTTTAGTTACCCATCTATCCCCTCCCCCTTTGGACTCTTGTAGCCTCAGAACCCCACACACACACACACACACACACACACACACACACACACACACACACACACACACACACACACACACACACACACACACACACACACACACACACACACACACACACACACACACTCTAATTCAGTAATTGTCCTGCCAGATGACCGAGACAAGATGATGTGGTCTCCTGAACTCATGGCCACAATGAGGCACAATTTCTTGACACACAAAGATGGAGAATACACAGGGAGCTGGTTCAGAGGCTGCGTGCAGGAGGTCATGAATATGGCTGCATAAACACAGGCACATTTAGAGCAGCAACAGCACGGCTTTCAAATTTCCGAGTGATTAATTCATCAACCGGAGAAGAAAAGGGGGGTGGGGAACTACAAAAGTAAAAAGAGGTCAGAAAAGGAAATGCAAGGTGAAGGAGGACAGAAAAGGAGACTCTGAACAATGGTGTCAAACCAAAGAACACTAGTCCAGTGATGCTGCCCTTTAACAATCAGAGCTTTTGAGGGTGGAGGGAGGGGAGAGGAGGTGCTTCACATCGGCGGTGCCAGGGCCCGTACCAGCTAGAGTCAGCCTCCGCCACGGAGACAAGTGACTGAGCCACTGCACTTTTATACATGTGCGACTGGCAAATCCACAGAGGAGCACCAAACATTTTCTCAATACTGCGTTGTATGCACAGTCAGCAGTGCTTACACAATCTCAGTGACAACATGCCATGTGTGCGCATCACAGAAGACTAAATCCAACATGCAAAAATTAGGTTAAGTTTGACTATAGCCTCCATTATCACAGCGATCAGTACAGGCACATTAAGATATTCACTTATCCATAGTGGTGATGTCACTACGAGGTCAAAGAGAAGCGTGGCATCTGGCATAGTGACACAATACTCGCACTGCAAGTTGTTGATGTAATATTGATGAGAAACGTCAGCCCTACATACATACATGCATTTTAATGTTTTATGCCAGTTTTCATTTTTAATGTCTTGCATAAGCTGATACACTCACAAAAAGCTAAGACTCTCTAGCAGGTCAAATGTGAAGTATTTTTTCCAGTAACTTCAAAGCAACGAGCTGAAACACTAATTTTTATTTATGGAAGTCGTAACACGCTGTTAACACGCTGCACAATTTTTTAAAGAGAAGTCGCTCAACGTTGATGCTATTTGTAACTGTGGGAGGTGTCTCGGTTCATTTATTCTCCTCTCTCATTCTCACATAAATAAATTATTAAATAAATTTGTTTCCAGCAAACAGCGAAGCCAGCCGATTAAAGAAGAAATACAGTGATTACTGAAGAAAGCAGAGGGAGCTTTGTGGGCCAGCTGAAGGGCACGTCAGTAAATGAAAAGGCAGCTGTGTACATCACACACAACGCCGCATTAACTCCATCCAGAGACTAAATCAGATATTAAATATGCACCCGACTTCATGAGGGGGAAATCCAATTTCCAGCGAGCATGCTCCAATTCTGTTTTCATTACAGCTCGATCTGTATTTTCAGGAGCTTCTCTACACAGTTAGTAATGAGCAAACAGAGAGGTGAATCAGTCTCAGGTACTCCGCCTGCTCAGATCAGCCAGTGCTCTGATTAACCTCACCAGGCTCGAAGCAGATCAATGGAGTCTGAAGCAGCCTCGTCTGCGATAGTGGAGGACTAGCAGACCAAATTTCCCAGAACACATCCAATTTTAACAAAATTACAGAACAGTGCTAAAAATGGCTATTGGTATGTCTACGCAATACTTTTCATGGTTACTGACGCAGTCCGTGACTAACATTTGCCTTTACTTTAGCTAGCTAGCTTGCTACAGAATGCATCAGTGGCTGACCACTTTTTAAAAAAGATCTCCATCTAGTCCCCGTCAGGACTCACTGCAGTATTTTCAATCAACTGAAGGCTTTTCAAAGAGTTTTTAGGACAGCCTGATAATAATGGATCATAAAAGTTCAGCCTAGAACTCACAAACGTGTGAAATAGTTTTTCAGCATCACTCTGAGACTCTTTGTTTCTAATTTTACAGATATTGTGAAGATGCAGTGGAAGTGCTACATAATTGTTTAATATGCACATTGAAGGACGTGTCCTTTCAAATTACTGGTCATGCAATGTTACAGAGAACAGAAGTATTTGTAGTACAGTATGTTCACTGGCTAACAACATGCCCTGACCTGCCCTTTCTCATCATATACAGCTTCAAAACAAAGATAGGTATGCTATAAAACACTTATCTCGAAGCTTCAGAAACGAGTGGGTGACATCAAAGTAGCTATGCTCAACTTTTAGTCACTGTCTCTGCTCTTTAGTTAGCTGGCTAGTTTAGCTCAGTGGTTCTTTAATGTTATCGGAACAAGGCACCATTACAAGTATTTCCAAGTCACAACTTGACAAGTTATCTTGTATATAAATAAATTAAATTCCCCATAATATGTATAGATGGGATCCTAAAATAAGTGACTTAGCATATGCTAACAAAACCAACAAACTGCATTTTTTTTTTTTTCCCTTTATTTTAGAGAACAGAAGAGGACGAGGAGGAGATGAGAACGTGACACCAAAGGAGCTGCTGTAGAGGTGAAAAGAGAGAATGTCAGATCTATAAGACACTCACTTTCAAACTTGTCAAAGTTCAAAAAAACAAGACGACGTCACATAAATGGAAGCAAAAGTTACGTGACCAAGGCAGATGAAAAGGCAGAATTCAACCTGGCATACGACTCCATTGACATCAAGCCCTTTTCTTCTTAAGAGTTTTGGTCCTGCTGCTAAAGATAAAAATAATAACCAAGCTGAATGAGAACTCAGAGTGCACTCATTTGGTTTATATTGATTTCATGCTGCAAAAGCCACCCCGTGCACGTGACCGAAACCTTTTTTGGTACAGTGTCTCACATAGCAGATTCATTTCAGAAAAGAAATAAACTGAAAATAGTGTAATCTAGCTAATGATTTGGCTAATGTTCTTAAAGCCTTTGTGGTTCTACTGAATGACATGTGGAGGTGAAGAGCTGATGGGTGCATTTCACCTGCTGTAAAAACCAACCCAGTATTTCAGCAGTGTATTACTTATTCCCAATAGTCCTTTATTCAAACTGAAACTGCTCTCTGCTTTTATTTTATGGTTAATGAAAGATTGGCTGTGCATAGAGAGACTGTAACAGTTCAAATGGTTCAATTATAGCAGATTGTGTAAACTCATATTGAGCATTCTTCACAGTTCGACAAAAGCAAGCCACATATATTACAGCAGTATTGGCTAAATGGGATATTTTTAAGACAATATTAAAGTGAACAAAGGGAAACAAATTAGATTATTAAAGTGAGAAAGGCATTTCCTAAATATTTAGGATGCTTAAAGTATTTAATGGAACAATATTTGGTTGATATCGATTCCTGCTCTTAATTAAAATCACCACAAAATGACTATATGCACTAAATAAATTTAATGGGACACCAACACAAAAACTATATCTGCTGCTTTGTGCAGGGATATTTCCATTTCAGTCAGCTCTTTCATCTTCATTTGCTTATTCATCAAGCACTGTTGTAGCTAGAGACAATTTCCCAGGAGCACTGCCACACAGCAGCATTTTCACAGTAGCTCCAGAATTGGTTCATGCCAACAGAAGGCAGGATTGTTCCCCACACATTTCAATATGAGGGAGAAAAAAAGACAAGATACCCTCTGGGCTCCCTCAGGCTCCCTGTCCTCAAGTAATTTTGCATGATAACAGAGCCTCTTACATTATCCAGCTAAGGTTATCTAAACACATTAATCACAATAAAGCCATCTTAATGTGTGAGTGCAGAAAGAGGCTGCTAAGAAACCAATCGCGTACAAAGAAAAGCCAATCTTTTCAAGCCATATGCTCTGTAGGAAAACCACAGCTTTGATACACTCTCATACACTGATACTGTGCACCCAGGCTTATCGTTGAGAACTAGATTAAAGGTTCATTGCTCAAAATAACGGAGTAGCAACCCAGTAGGGAGACTGTACAGGGTACAAACAATCTATCCAGGCAACCTGGGACCATGACTGGTGCCTGCAGTACTCACTTTTCTCTGAGCAAACAACTGCAATAATACCTTAACATAGGTATATTAGCAGTCCCTTCAGTAGTAAACCAACAAATGGAGTGGCCACTTTCACTAAACCAAGGGTGGGGATCTCCAGGCCTCAAGGGCCGGTGTCCTGCAGGTTTTAGATGTGTCCTTGATCCCACACAGCTGATTAAAATGGCTAAATTACCTCCTCCTACATGTCTTGAAGTTCTCCAGAGGCCTGGTAATGAAGTAATCATTTGATTCAGGTGTGTTGACCCAGCGTGATATCTAAAACCTGCAGGACACCGCCCCTTGAGGCCTGGAGTTCCCCACACCTGCACTAAATGTATTTGATAAATGGAAGGTCCCTTTCTTTTTTAATCATAGAGGTTCCCACCAAGTCCCCCCACAACTTGGTAGGAACTTTTGGCTGTTGTCAGGTCCTGGGTACAGCCAACAATTCAATAGCGTACAGAACCCCTTTTAGCAGCAATAATATGAAGTCATAATTTTCTGAATGACTTTATTAGTCTCTCGTATCATTGTGGATGAATTTCGGTTTGCTTCTCTTGACAATGTTGCTTCAGTTCATTGAGGTTTGCAGGCATTTGTTTAAGAACAGCATTTTTAAATCAACCTTGGGCAGCTGTGGCTCATGTTAGACTGCAGACTCTAATCTTAGAGTTGGTGCTTCAAACTCAGGCCCCTTAGTGTGATAAAGTGCTCTTGGGCAAGACTCTGAACTCCCGTGTTGCTCCATTACAGAACACCTACGCTTTAAAAAAATGACACAACCTAAAGCCATCTTGCCCCAAGATTTTTGACCAGGCCACAATTGCTAAGAATGTCCCCACCTGATACTACACTACCTCTCCTGGTTTCTATCCACAGCTGCTGTTCATTTCTCCTCCCCTCACCCTGACAGCTAAACAGGGCCTGTGTTGCTCTGCTGTGGGCCTGCTGCAAGCTAGGGCAGGTAATGGAGTCATAATGGGCTTTTAAGAGCCATACAGCCAATGGTGGTGTTTGCCCTTCAGTGAAAAAGAAAAAAAGCACTGCAAACAGGAAGTGCAGTATGGAGACATGAGTCATGATGCCTGTTGATGACCACTACACCCTACACACGCTCCAATAGAGACTGCTAACCTGCTGGTCATAAACCACTCACACTGGGCCAATATGATGGAAATCCCTCATTTTCCTCCTTTGCCCACCACTTCAGAATCACCTAATGGTACTAAATTACTTCAGCATTGGTGCACAAGCCAGAGCACAGTTTAAAATTGTACCCCTAACAGCAATGAGTTAGAAACTGATAAGAAAACATGATTTTTACACACTACGCGAGGCCAGCGCCGACTGAACAAAGATCCAGTTAAATATTAAGAGTTAAAGCACAATCGACACATTAATAATATTGAGGAGCTCGGAGGTGGTGTCCTTTCGATAAAAAACCTCATTAGACCAGTGACTTTGCAGGAACGGCTGAGCAAAAACTTAGCTGAAATGGAAAGGGCAAAGTCTTAATTTTCCACTTAATCAATCTAAATACCAAACTAATTATTTTTCTTCACTTTTCAGTAATGAGTGTGGTATGCACTTGAGTCATTTATGTGTTAGGCTGCCTTACAAAGAGATGGCTACTTTAACCTGTATCCTAAGTTGTGCATACCTATGAGCCGCCAGAACTGCTACGTGGCCTCTTAAAAACACTTATGTCAATAGCGGACCCTTTAAGTCTGTTCCTCTCCGATCAATGACGAGTGTTTAACAGGAGGGATATTAATTGCTGAGGCTGTAGGAGGAGGAGCATATCGAGTGGATCAAATCTGATGAAGCTTCTGCGTTGTATACCTTATCTGCCGATAATCAGTGAGAACAAGCAAGAGTGGTGGTTCTCTGGTGCTGCACACACAGGCGTGATTACACACTCAAACAAGCTTCCATGACATAACATCATTATGGACAGAAAAATGTAATTGTGCCCTCATTCACATGCATGCATACAAACACACTGCAGCTGGACCGATACATTTGTTTTGCATTATAGGAAATCAATACTGACCTTTCTTAGAAAATGAGTCTGTTAGTGCTGTCTGCACGCCAATTTCTTTTCCAGTGATTTCACGCTTCAATGACTTTGTATTTCTTGGATAGTAACTGAATACTACATTAACTGTGTTTTTGGTTGTAGACTAGTCTCTCAGTTTATTCACAGCTGTAACCAAAACACAAAGCAGCCTAGAGCACTGCATGTTCCCCCAACCTTACTGTGTTAAGTTTGGAGAAGTGCAGAAGTCAGATTGGACCAGTTCCTCCTAATCCAGAGCATCCCCCGGGTTTGAGTGGTGGGGCATTTAAAGAAATAAATGTAAACAGTCATATACCCAACAATCAGTCTCAAACTTCACCCCCTATGGCAAAATTATTGCCCAACACAAATTTAACACACATTACATGTTTGTACGAGTTCTACGTGCGACCAGTGTAAGGGGAGGTTATTTCTCTATAAAACAAACATAAATATTGAGTTATGGCAAATAGTTTGCTGTTTGTAGTCACTGAAACACTTTTGAAAACATATGGTCAAATGTGAACCATATACAGCCAGAGCTGCTCGAAGTATTTGTGGCTTTCAAGAGCTGGAATGTTAACAGGCCTGCTGGTTTTATCGAGTGCCCAGCATTGGATTGTATCTTTGGACAGTATTTTGCCCTTCTCGTCTTGTGACAAGACTATGAACTAGAAAATCTTAACAAACAGAAGACATGCAGGCAGATCAGATTCCCGCATATCCTTTGGTCTTGTTATAATTAGTACTAGTAGTGATATGGTAACTGTACCAAAGTGCTTGTAGCAGTTAGGGCTCAACACTTTTTTTAAAAAAAAATAACAAAATATACAACTTTTTTTTTAAAGAACATCAAGTACCATTTACATAGCTAAAAGTCAAAAGGGATATTTGTCACTACTGCATAAATGACCATGTAATAAACTGTACAAACATCTTTATTTTTCTAAGCTAAAGCTACCAATAACAATGATAAGCTTCTAAATAAGCCTATTCAGACCTAAGATTCTGAATATGGATTAAGGTGATTTGGCAAACTCATTTGCATGTCATAAAAAGTAAGTAAAAGTAGCTTTTGCTATTTTCTTTTGTGCTTTAGCCACTTTTTAGTTCATACATGTGAGTCTGGGCTTGGTATTCACCAAGCCTCACCCAGAAAACGTCCCAAAATTCAGGAGAGTAAATGTGCTGCACATATTTTCCGCTCTGTCTCTTGGGTATTTTAGCTGCTTCTAGGCAAAAATACAAACTTCAGCAGGTGGCTAAAGAGACCTTAAATCACTGAAATTCAGCGGCCGATGGCTTTGGACGTTTAGCAAGAGCACGTTTTGTATGTGAAGCCTTAAACAAACAAACAAACGTAAACTATTTCCTTCACCCTGGCATGGTGCATCATCACACAGTAAACAAGAGCCAACAGGATGCGTCACAGACTCTAGTTGTTTCACTGACAGTAGGGACGAAAAGAAGAAGAAGAAGAAGAAAAAAAGACAGATTATGTTGATTTTGTTGTGTTGGAAATTTGATGTCTTTTCTTTAAGCAGAGTGCCTTAGTTACAGTGCAGACTCCACCAGAGAGATTTAGTCTGCTTTTAGTCTAATAAAATTACATAGTCAGCATATTTGCATGCCATACATTCTAATTTGCAAAAGCACTGACCCCTAAAATCAAGTCGTAACCAACCTACATGGGTCTACTGCTGTGGATCAAACTCAACTGCCCTCATCTGCTGAGCTGCAGTATTACAGAGGCCTTATTTTTTCACACCAAACACATCACAGTGGATGTGACCCAAAGTCCAAACTTCTTAAAACTATAAGAATCAACAAAAAACTTTAGAATGATTGGAACAGTACTTTTAAGAAAGGCTGTCCTTCATAAATCATTGCTAACTTTTTTAAACCAGCCAGATGCAGCTAACAAAAAAAAAAAAAAAAAAAAGAAAAAGATGGAAATTCTGTAAATGGACTGATGCCAGCTTCGACTCTCATAAGTGGACACGTATGGGTCAGGATTCAATCTTTAGATGCTCCAGAGCTGATTATGCACGCTACAAACTCTGTCATTCATTTTCTCATCAACAAGTAAAAAACATGCACATCTCCTCGTCTGTCAGATGGGAGTATTTCCAGCATGTAATATGCATGTAAATTTTAATTCAAAGACCTCTTACCAAAGACTTCATCTTGTTGTTCAGGTTCTGCTACTGGCGTTGCCGTTTCTTTGGGTTCAGGTGACGGAGCCTTTAATGAGAACACAAAAACAGATTGAAGAGGTGAGATGCTGAGGTGCCATGGCAACAAAGCAAAGACAGAGACAAACAGGCCAACTGTGCGAGAGAGGGGCGATGAGAAAGAGAGACAATGCGAGGGGGAGGTAATTATACCCATTTAGTATTTTGGGGCTTTACGAGAACAGAATTAAGCTGAGACCCTTTCATTCAACTTTCATAAAGAAGTGGGTACATCATGTGCACACTGGAAACTGTTGCAACACTGAATGTGTGACCGGTGCTTCTTGTCAGGATTTTATCTATTTATCATCCGTCTTATTTTGATTGATTAATTGATTTTATTACATGCATGCACTTGTGAATCTTTGGCAGAAACTTATCTGGAATCCATATGCAAAATAACATTATTATGATTTCAATTATTTTCATGTTATTTGCCAATATTCATTAACAAAAGTTACGCCAAAATGCAGAAGCAGCGAGTGAAAAACTGAGTACATGCTTACTGCTTCCAAAGGAATTAAGAGTATAAGTAGCAGCCAGGTGCTACTAATCAAATGCATTGATTGATCAGCAGCAAGTGTGAGCACCTCTGTAAAAGCAGATGTTTTGGCAGTTTGCAGTGTGTACACAATGCACTAAGGGAGGAAAGAAATCAGCAATGATCTTGGAGAATCAGTTGTTGCTCCCCATCAGTCTGAGGATGGTTATAAGGCTATTTCCAAATAATTTTAAGTCCACCATTCTTCAGTGAGAAAGATTTTATTTATTTTTATTTAGATTTATTTAGATTCAAATATCAGCGACAAATATTCCAGACTTATTTTCCCAGGAGCTAAAGAACTGCTGAAAGATTAAAATAAAGAAATTGTAATGAGTCAGTCAAAGTCCAGATCTCAACCTACTTGAAGGCTCCGGGGGGACATTTAGAGAGCTGTGCATGAGCAAATGCCCACAAACCTCAATGAACTGAATAAATATTCTACAGAAAAGTGGGCCAAAAACACCTAAAAGACAATAATATGAGAAACGAATAACGTCACGCAGAAAGTGAGAACTCAAGTTACTCAAAGTAAAGGTGATTCACAAGCTATTGATTGAAATATGAAGTGCACTTAGTTTTTTTCCCACTGATTCTACATTTTGGCTTAACTCTTATTAAATAAATAATGTCAGTGTAATATAGCATGTGTTATTGTTAATATTAGGTTTTATTTACCCAATTTTAGATCATGGAAAGGTCATTTTTGATCATGCTCTGATATGCAAATCCTGTCTTTAATATCATCTTGACTCCTTTAGGAGATCTGGCTACTGCAGAGATGTTAAAATCACTGTAGTTCATAGGCCACATACAGCCAACTTTGTCAAATTAAGTCAGCAAATTCAAACCGGATGATAGCGGTTAGCACAGTCACCCGCTAGCTGCTGATGTCACCTGGGAAATAGCTGAAAAGCTCTCCATCAGAGACTGATTTGATACGGATGGCCGCACACAATCTATCATTCAATTAAAATGTTTTGCATCATAATCACATCTGTTCAGAACCCAGTTAGCCTGTGAAATAAACAATTTGTAACCACCGTTGATCATTTTGGCTCTGCAGTGGGTGGGACATGTTAACCGTTAACTCACAGAGCATCAACAAACAGCTGTGCGCACATGTTTGTTGTGTGACTTATTTCGTAAGTTGACCATTTTGACAGCATTGAAACAGCAGGAAGTGATACGGGAAACGTACGAAGTAAAATGGCATTAGTTGTTACATAATGACAGAAATAGTGATTCATCTACAACAACCCACCCACTTTTAACACACAAAGTCTAAGCTTACACTAGCATGCAAGCTGAATTATTATTACTGTCTGTATTCACACTTCTGGCTCATCCAAAGAATTTGTTATGTCACTATGACTGGCATGTTTACAGCCTTTGACCATGATGTACAGTGAAGTGCCTTCCGATTTTATAAATCCTCTTAACATTCCCCCTCAGAAGAGGAATGAACAGTGCCTCCTTCTTAGTGGGCTTGCCTACATAGGGAATCAGACATTCAAAAAACTGTGGGCACACTGATCACCATTAAATCAGAACAGAGGAAAGTGCAACTGTGACGCAGTCGCAACAGCTGAGGGACAGTAGAGTGTGGTGAGCAAGCACTTACTAATGCATAAAAGTCAACAAGTGCTCCTTTTTTTGGTCTTTTATTATGCAAACAAATGAGTCTTGATATGAGGAGATTAAATTACTACTGGACAAGATTTAATTACTTTTTTCCCCTTTTTTTCTCCTCTTTCAAGAGCAGAAATTCTTTAAAAAAAATAGAAACATAGATCCTGACTACTAGAGAAAAATCGTGTCAGTGAGTGTGGGTAACGAGACATTTGTCATGCAGACAACTCCTACTAACAGTGAGCAAAGTAGGACGATTGAAGAGCTGCTCCCAGGATATGAGATGGTTAATCACATGTTTGATCGGAATAGGAATAGCCAATCAGGGACAAGGACTCTGCCTCCTCTCTTGCTTCGCGTGCAGCCTCTGTGTTAGTGGGTGCTTGATTACAGGATTGAGACAGGTGCCCTGTAGCCTGAACAGTGCCCGACCAGCTGCAGCCACTTGAACAATCAGGTCTTCTTAAATGCTCTGCCCTGCCGCTCCTTTGCAACTGGAACACAGTCTGCCTTTGCAGTACTCATCTGTAAACTGGCCACTTTTACTGTTCTGTTAGTATTCTGCTTATCGAAATTCATGCTTTCTT
The DNA here is from genome assembly GCF_013358895.1 of Oreochromis aureus. Lineage (NCBI taxonomy): Eukaryota > Metazoa > Chordata > Actinopteri > Cichliformes > Cichlidae > Oreochromis > Oreochromis aureus. The sequence goes on from NC_052952.1 coordinate 12,721,165, forward strand.
ACCCATGCAGCTTCTTTGGCTGATTCAGCCCTTGCCTCCCAAACTCCTGTCTTGTCAGTTCTCTCTGTTCAGCTCCCCTTTTGTCTTGGCTTATTTCTACAGTTCCTCTCCCATCTTGCTTGGCCCAAACCTTAGTGACATCTTAATGCCACAGCTTTAGCTTCTGGTTCCCAACTTGTAGCCTAGCTTCCAGGTCCATGGCTACCAGCCCAAACTAACCCAAACTTCAGGTTTCTGGTTACAACTCTAACACTGTTGCACCTTTAGCCAGTTTGTTGTTTACTGACCTTTTCTGGGAACAAATGATAAATCAGCACCATCTCTGATAATCCAATTTCATCCAATGAGATGACAAGATCAAGTGACTAACAGAAATGAGTGTTTAGATTGGGCAGTGACAGTCAGGAAATACATCATTTTTATCCATCAGCCTGAGTGGTTAGAGACTTTATGGCACACTCAGCTACTTGAGTTCTAATAAATAAAAACTCCCTGATATGGCAATCACAACTAAAAAGTTATCCTTTGAAAGATGTTGCTAGATTTTTACTTCAGGGTGAACCTTCTCCATTTCTTTTTTCAGCTGTCTTGCCTTTGCAGTTTTAAGCCTTTTCTGGGGTAGCACCATTCTGATCAAATAGTGTAAATGAATTACATCATTTTATCCATCAGCAATGCAAACCAATTTTGCTAATTTTCTTTCATACAGCAGAAAATAGTGTAAAGAAAACAAACACACCCTCAGTCACAGAAGCTTGGATGGTCATTAAAATGAGGGTCCTTGCCACCAAGGAGGGTGATGGGCCTGGATCTGCATGTAAATGACTTCACATTTAAAAATAAATAAATCAGTTTGATTTAAGTGCAAAAAGTGTAAAAATACAGCTGACATTTTGGCCACAAGGCACACTTGGATTTTCAGCCTCTGAAGGACACACATTATATACAAAACTAAAGGGGTCCTCATTAAAAACTTGTCACGACACGACCACATCAAAGGAAAAATAAGAAGGGAGATGTGAGCAACTAAGTGAACTAAACTGACATCTTAATGCCGTCCTCGCTGTCGGTGTGACACTACTCGCCACAGGTGCCTTATTAAAAATACAGTTCTTGTCAAGTAGAGCTTTCAAAAGAGGTTCATGTTGGAGACAGAAGCACGTCCTGACCCTGTGGCAGCTACGACAACACCTGCCAATTATTCATATTTTCCTGCCCTTCTCAGTCCTAACCTTGTGAACCTTTAGCTTGCCAACTGCGACACATTTCTCTAGATTATATAAAACACAATCACACAAACACATCTCCCTCCCCCTGTCATTACAAACCCTGAAGAGAGTACAATCAGGTGAGACCACCACACAAGTGCCAAAGTACCTTAAGACTAGAGCCTGACCAATATATGATCTTTAAGACTGATATTTGTTTTATATTTGTTTTCCTTCTCTCAGACACACGAAACTTGAAAAGATTTTGCTAATATATTGTCTTGTTTTCTTTTTGTTTTTTTAATTACTCATTTACTCTGTGTCTGACTGTGCTTGGACCTGTTATGTTCTTGTTGTTTCAAACCCAGTTGCTAACAGCAAAGTTGCAAAGTGCCCTCTGGTGGACAAGCAATGCAACATCAACACACATAACCTGGCTGAAGGGTGTTTCTCCTGGCTCTTCTTTAATTTTTCCACTTTTATTTATCACCATTATAAATGTGTTAGCCCTGTGATACCATGTACCCCACGTATACCGCCTCTTGGCCTATGGCAGCTGGGCCAGCCCCCCCACCCCCGAACTGGATAAGCAGAAGGATATGATAATAAACAGCTAACATGAGCCAACAACACAGTAGTCCCTTGTTTATCGCGATAGTTACATCCTAAAAATAACCCGCGATAGGCGAAATCCGCGAAGTAGCCAACTTTATTTTTTACAATCATTATTGATGTTTTAAGGCTGTAAAACCCCTCACTACACACTTTATACACTTTTCTCAGACAGGCATGAACATTTTCACGCTTTTCTCTCTTGTTTAAACACTTTCAAAGTTCAAACCTTCAAAATAAGTCCAGTATTATAGAATGAAACCAAAGGCACCCGCGGTTGCCTTTGACAGTGCAAAACGTTTCATCGGCATTGTTGTGTTTGTTGGGGAGAAAACTTACAAACATACAGCACTTCAGAGTCACACTGTTAGCGTATGTATGTAAAATTGACAAGCTGAATGCATTCTGTACTGTACAGGAGACACCACATGAGATTGAATGACAATGGTCTACAGCCAATCAGGATGCAGAACACAATGCACTGTTAAAAAAAACAAAACAAAAAAACAACATGCAAAATTACATAAAGACAAAAAAAAAAAAAAAAAAAAAAAAAAAAGAAAGGCGAAACGGTGAGGCCGTGAAAGGTGAACCGCGTTATAGCGAGGGACCACTGTATTAGCCCACCATAAAACAGATTGGGCTCTACTGATGCTAGCTTTGGTAAAATGTCTTCTTACTATTATAGATGACCAGAACCACATATCATGACTTAAGCCTAGCACCTGCGGTGTAAAGAGTTACGCCTTTCTTTTTTAAGGCTATCCCACATGTAAAGAGTGGACTGTTGTCACTAATATAAGACACAAACATCAGAGTTAAAGGCCAACCCCCCCCCCCAAAAGCACATTTATAATAAAATTGCCTTAGCCTTGTTTTTATTTTGCTTATTTGTTTTTTGGGAGGTTTATTTGATTGGTCCACTCGTCACCATTTAAATAATAAATTAAGTCTTCCAACTAAACTAAAAATCCTTTGCTAGATTTTCTTTCACACCCCGACTTAGCTGTCTTGCCTTACTTTTTAGCCTTTCCTTTTTCACAAATTCACAAAATAATATTTCACAAATATTACTTTAAATAATAAATTAAGTCTTCCTCTTCTGTAATTGTACTGCTGTGTGACAATGGAAAATTCCACTGCTTCAGCTTCAGTCAGGCCTCTGATCCCCATTCAGCACTAGGATACTCTAAAGGGTTCAGTGTTCCCGAGCACTCCTGACATTTGAACAGAGAGAGTGGGAGTGGAGCACAGCGATTTGAACACATTTCAGCACTTGGGTCTTTTGAGACTTTCAAAGGGATCCAGGTTCCACTTCGTACATGTGGTTTGGTGATAACTGTACCCTTCAGTGTTACATCCTGTCCATTCTTTACAGATGGAAGACATTTCATCTCACATTTGTAAGGTACTGTACGAAAAGACACCGTGGAGTTTCTGGAGCTCTACTTTCTAAAGGCCAGTTTTATCCCTCATGGTGACCGAATATACCCAACATTTATTTCTTTATTAGAGCTGTAAAAACACCATTAGATAAACCAATTATGACCGAAGAGCAATATACATTTACAGCAATATAAAATTGAGCAATGTATCGTTCAAGCACATCAAAAGCACAAATGTATGAGTAAAGCAAGACGCAGTAGACTTAACTGGGCTAAAAGGCCACATAGAGTTTTACCAATCATGGGCACTGAATACAATGGTATCCAATAGTAAAATGTTATCCAAGGCAAATATCTAGTCAAGGGTTTGTAAAGCCTGTAGCCATATATGACGGGAACAGACATACCAGTCACAGTCACACAGCTGTGTTTCTGTAGACTGGCCGTCTACTAAGTGGGCATCAAGCTCCCTCATCTGGAGACCTTAGTCTTTAATTCAACAGTTTCAGTAATAGCACTGTATTGCAACTGTACTGCAGTGAGTTACAAAGTAGCACATAACTTATTTTTGTGAAATTACAAAAGGACCTAATTTAAGGTTATGAGCTGCAGGATATCCACAGGGCTCATCTACAGCAACGTCCAACATCACAGATCCTAAAATCCTTTCATATAAAGTTTAATTACTAAGGTAAGAATAAATACAACTTGTTACTTTCAATTTCATCATCTGCAATCTGTGTTCTCCGCCTTTAACACTGCATTTTAATTTCCTGTGTAGCTGAAGGTTTTTGGAAAATTCTACAGCTCTAAAAACTTTACAGGTGATTTGTAGTGGGACAGATCACCTGTATGCAAATACAAAAGAATCCAAGCAGTTTCTTAGTTCAGAGACTGGAAATCAAAAAGGTAGTCTGCATTTTTAACATTAGCAACACTGCTCTGCGTTTCAGTGAACATTGCAGTAACCAGGTGGGCGTTACACTGATCAAGCACACAGGTTTGCCAGCCAAACAAGATAATGCTGGACTGACTATTAAGTCACAAACTTCTAGTCCTAGTGATCCAGAGCACAATCAACTGAAATCATTAGACCTAATCATAGAATTTAATCTGAGACATAACAGTAATTATGAATACGACAATGTAATGAACCCCTTTATTTTAGCTAACAAAGTTTGAGTAAGTTTGAAACCACAGACCTACCCACCTTTTTTTCCCCTACGTTTATTTACCACGCTGGTACTTCGTCTATTTGATACTGACACAGGAAATCATTCAGCCTTTATCAGTTTAAGGTCTGTGAATGGCTTTGGTAAGTCGGTTACTGTGAAAGAGCTCAGTTGCATTTTTCCTGTTGCAAAACATCTGACAATCACCTTCATTTCTAAACTTACAGCAGTGAGTGATGTGGGGGACTCTGTCATGAGATCGACCGCAAACATTATCCCGGCAGTATTTCATTAACACACTGTCAGTCAGTCCTTCCTCTTTGCAATTTTTCTTTTATTTCTTGAGAACATTGATAGCAGATGATTGCATGTATGTGATTGCAACCATAGTTCTTGGTAGCAAATTTTATCATATATTAGTCAGCTATAACCACAAATGTTAAATAAACTGCTGTGTTCCTTTTATCTCAAAGTTCAGATGTGGGAGCTGAAAGTTGAGTGTGTTTTAGTAGTAGAGGTAGTTGGAAATGCAAGAACAAACAAGCTTTGCTCCAAAGCAAGGCAGAGCCTGTTCACAAATAAAACATGGTGATAAAATCTGCCCACTGCTCTGTACATGGCTTCTAGAGTGAGTTTACAGACTGCAAGTTTTACTCGTAGGCATGTACACTGCTGCAGTCTTGGATTGCAAAGTCGGGTGGGTGGGGCTTCTCTGACTTTCTGAGTTGAGTATCTGCGTTAATAGAACACAGCCTATGACTCATTTATGAAGTTAACTGTCCCTACTTCTCCTTCTCTACCTGCCTTCATCACCAAGTGTGTAGACAGGAGAGAAAAAAAGCTACATTTGCAGCGCCATTCACAGGCAACCAGCAGCTAACAGCATTTTTTTTAAAGGTGGAAGTCAATCAACAATTTAATTATCAGTGTGACAGACATTAGTAATGGTTGGATCAGCTCAACATAAAAAGACAGATTATACAAACGGGTTTATTTAATTTAATCACTTAATAATTATGAAATTAATCATCACTTAAGAGTATTTCGGTGAGCTTCTGCAGCTCTACACTGTTGTTTCTGCCTCTTCAAAGCCCTCATCAGCATTCGTTGTAGGTTTACTGCTAAGGGGTAAAATCCTTTATGAACAACTCATCCATGACTACCCATATGCCAATCAGTGGCATCCTGCGCTCTGACTAATGTTCACTTCAATCACTCACCTTAGTTGAGAAAGGCGCCCGGCGCCACTCCCCACCCCAAAGTTATTTTGCATATCATTGCTTAAAATTGCACATCTGTATACTGGGAAACTGTCTGCCTGTCTGAATATGGGCTCTGATTATAGCGTTGAACTAGATACTTCTATGAATGTATTCTCTTCCATTTCAGGACCATCATTACCAAGAAAATTTTCTTCTGTTGTTTCCTTTGTTACATTTCCCAGAATGGCTTACAAAACCATGTGAGAATGTGAACTGCAAATTCCCTGAAGCAGCACTGGAAAATGAGTATTCCTGTAAAAAAAGCCACTTTCCCATGCTGTTTTTGAGCTTGAAGGCGGAAAAAGTAACCCTTTGTTCAAAGTTCTTGTCAGTTGACAAACTGGTGGCTTTGATAGTATCTCTGAGTCCTCAACATGGGTAAGAAGAGGTACTTCTAGGTGGGGAGGGGGAGAGAGTCTGCATTATGCTACCACAACCTGGTAAAATTGCTGACATTTGAGATAAGCGTAAAGTCAATTTCTTTAAATGTCGTTGAGCAAAAATGGTCTCAGCATGAACTGCCACAAAGCCTGTGGTTGGCCACTAATGAGCACAAACAAAACGGTGGTTGAAACTGCAAGAAGCCGAGCAAATGGGTGCTAGCTTGGGCTGCTATTCATGTGTCGGTGTAGCATTTGTTGCATTTTTTCGGTTCTCATTTAAAATTTGCTCGCACTTTGCCAAATTTAGTCATTACTGTTTATACAAACTGTAAGCATGCAACAGCCTGTGCCTCTGTCTGTAATTCATTGCTGACAACACAGCAATCAGACTACATCCGAGCAGGACCAATATACAGCAGCAGCAAAGGAAAAGCAAATATTTCTTATCTGTTACTCTGTTATGCTTCCTGTGACACATTTACGTCCTGGATTTTAATCTACTGGGAGTTCTGTGAAATCTTCAAAGCACTAGCCAATAAAAGCACATTTAATCAAACCTTATTATGGCTAAATTTCTACTCTGGCAAAATAAAAAGGCTAGTGCTATCATCTTATACATCCAGGTGGGATTTAGAGCTGTAAAATAACAGCGGTGAGAAATTGTCAGAAAGCTGACAGAGAAACACTTTGCCTGCCGTGAGAGTGAAGGCATAGGTACAACTGATAAGGGATTGGGAGAAGGATCATGACTCTGACTTCAGCATCTAAACACAACCTGCCTTACCCTGTCACGCTTTGTTCCCTTTCCACGGTCACTATGACAACCTGCTCTTTTGCCAGACCTTTTAAAATTGACTTCAATTTACGATAATGGAGCCGAGAGAAAGGGGAAAATAAATGATATACAAAGAAAGATATACGGCTCAATATGTCTCTGCATAGGCTAAACAATGCTGCTTTAGTGCGACACGCTTCCCCCAACACCTCTCCCACCAGCTCGGCACGTGACAAATTGATCCACTTCTCCTGCTTCTGCTCCGCGCTCTCCAGAGTGTGTTTTTGCAGGAATAGGAGACAAATCATGCGTGGGCTGCACCAGCAGCACCCCTGCTGGTTCGGGCTCCCCCATTCACCACATGACCGCTCTGCCCGTCACAGGCATTGGCCAGGTAGTGAGACATAACCCAGAGCACACAGCAGACAACAGGTTTTACATGGTGCACACATGAAGCTGCCTTATTCTTTCCTTCTGCTTTAACTCGCTCACTGTTTGGGGTCGGGGACCTCACAATAAACTCAAAACCTCTTCATGTACGGTTGCGGCCTCACTTGCAATGGCTTAAAGTTGCTAGACAAGGTCGGGGTTAATGATCGAATATCATTAAACTACATTAACGTCTAATTTAAGCCTCCAAATACGCCTCCACGCTTGGCATACAGAAGCACAGTCTCAGAGCAGACAGATGAGTCAACAAAGTCACACCAAGATTTGTTCTGTTTAATTACAACACTATTAGAAGCCAGCCAGCGTCACCTTAATCCAGTTTATTATTTTTAGGCAAGTGCACTGACACGGCAACAGTTTATCTTCTCGATTGAGATGGGCAAAAATCCCCCAAAATGTGGTGTTTTTATTTCTACACCTACTAGCAGGGTGGTAGCCCATCTGAGCGCCGCTGATCACTGGGCCAAAGCTAATGTTTAAATGAGATGTGTACCTGGAGAGGGTTTAATGTCGGCCCTGATGCACGCCATCATCTATTTACTCTATCCAGTTCAAATGGGTTCTCTCGTAGAGTGGTGCTGCGGAGAGGCTTGTTGTTTCGAGGGGATGACCCAAGAGAACCGCGGAGGTTCGTGGTGCCTGGGATATCGCCATGGCAACATGGTTCAATTAAGAGTGGGATGCCGGCTGTTGAAAACGGAGCGTGCCGAATATTATCTCTTGAAAATTTGCAGCAATTCAAGTCTACACAGGATTACATTTTAAAAACGACTGCCTCAGGTGTGTCAAGGTGTAGGGTTTCCCTATTTTTAGAGATCAATATAAAGTACACTGAACATGCTTCTTATTCCAGTATAGCAACAATTGAAAACAACAAAACCTCAACCTCATTAAATCGCTTGGAAACAAAGGAAAAACCCAAAACACTCGGCACAAAAACCTTAGACACACATACACCCAAAGAGATATACACACACACACACACTCACACTCACACTCTAAACTGGTTGTCACTCCTGCTCAAAGCTCAGTGGCAGCAGTAAATTAGCATGAGTGAAGGAGCCCAACAGCTTTTGTGCCACAGAGTCCAAAGTCCAGCAGATAACAGCCACCGCTCGCACACAAATAAAGAAAACTAATATAAAGCTGCGATGAGCCCTCTTACCTTGCCGTCTGTGTGGGGCTCCTTCTTTCCTAGATGCTGTCCCATGCTGCTAACAGAGCCTGTAAGAAACACACAGATTGAGTTTACACCAGGGGAAGACTGTAAACAGCATATTATGTGAAGATTACAAACTCCTCCTTATCGCGGCAAGAGAGGCAAGCTCCAGAGTCAGTGTGAAACTGTAGCTTCACATACAGCCATAAAAAAAAGGCACTGGGGCTTTCCCTCCCTTCGATCTCTTAATGACAGCAATAGCATTTAAAAATGCCACAGCTGTTATGTTAGAATCAGAATACCTTCCTCTGGGATTAATAAAGTATGTGGTCACAGTTGCTCCAAGACTACCAAAACAGTAGCAAATAACAACAAAGAGCTCTAATTATTAATATCCCAGTATATTACACAAAACTGAATATATACAGCTGAAACTGAGGTGTCCCTCTTAAAAAGGTTATGATCCCTGAATCTGTATTTCAGAGGAAACAAGCAAAAAAAGCACAATACACTGTGTGCATAAAGTGAAAGCAGGCTTTTAACAATTTTCTTATTTTGGATCAAAATATGATCGCCTAAATCATATGAAGTCAAAACAAGGGTAGTTTGGAGATGTTGGAAAGCTGCCTATAAGTGAGAAAAAGCCAAAAATACAGCAAATACTATTCAATTCATTGTCCTTCCTCTTAAGGGGGAAGACGAACAGCCAAAATGTATGGTAACAGGCACGCAACAAATCTAGTTATTTCAAATGAAATGAGGTGCAACATTTAAAGCAATTCAAAAATGAACCACTGTAGACCTTTATGAGCTCAACCCTAGCCTCCTGTTTGTGTTTGTAGTTTTGTGTTCCTTCATCCATTCATTTAAATATACTTTCTGCCTGCTGCCACTGGCTACCTGTCCATTAATGTGATCTTTAAATATTAGATGGTTCTCCACAGTTGCTCCTTCCTGTTATTGCTTTGCTGCAGGGTCATCACATATCATCTGACTAAAGGTTTTCTCACAATGGGGGGGAAAAAGGAAAGCATTGTAGGGCTTTCTTTTTCAGATAATCCGATAGGTTACCAGATTCATGTGATTACAGACTACAACAGTTCAGTTAATTCTACAACACTCAAAAGTGAGACTGCATGCGTTTCCCATCACTGTGTTCTTGGCATCAGAAACACGCGTGTGGAGTGATTTGGATAGAATCAGTTAGTGGATACCCTTAAGCAGAGTTTAGATCTGTGCATTTGACTTTTTTGTTTTTTGAGTGTGCATACAATTTAAAATAAGTGTATGAATAAAAAAAAAAAAAAAAAAAAAAAGCACACACCTTTTTACAGCGGTTGCTCACTACACAAATCATGGGCAGTTATAAAAAGGTGACAGAGTCTACAACCCACTGTTGTCCATGAGGATCTGAAAATCATGCATATCACTGTAACGGGTCAGCTAAAAGTAAGCCAAGTAAACATGTCTAAGCTATCCTTACTGTACTTTAGGAAAGACTAGCAAATCATCTGCCTCCATCTCACCCTGCCCCTAGCATCCACACCAACCCTCTGCATGTCCTCCTCCATGACATCCACAAACCTCCTCTGTGATCTCCTTTCTTCCTGCCTGGCAGCTCTGTGTTCAACATCTTTTGTCCCGAATATCCACCATCCCTCCTCTGCACATGTCCCGACCATCTCAGGCTTGTCTCTTTAAACTGGTCTCCAAGATGCCCAACCTGAATCTAATACATTATTTTTTACGAGACATGAGATATTGTATTACAGTAAGCATTAACAACAGTGCAGTGCTTTGTTTCAACAATTCTCCAAACCTCTGGCAGACTCGGCACAGGTGTGCACCTTTGTGTGGTGAAGGAAAGGGTTCGTCTTTGAGAACGGATACAACACGGCTATTTATTTCCACAGAGAGTGGAAGTGAAACCAGATCAAGAGGAATGAGGCGACACAATGTTATGCTAAGTGTGCCAACATGTGCACTGCAGCGTGAATAATCTATTAAGCTTAAATCTTAAAAAGCCAAACATACAAATCAACAAGGAAGCAGTGTAAATAACAAACAAATGCAAGAAATAAACAGCAAAAATAAACTTCTTTAGATTCTTTAAATGTTTAAGTGCAAAAAAGGAGGAACGTGATGAGTAAATGAGGGGCTGAAATCGCATCAATTTAAATCTCTGCCCGACACTCACCACTGAAGGAAAAAACATCCAATTACACCAAAGGAATATTCTTACTTTCAAATAATCACAGCATGTATTTGGCTTTTAGAGGAGATCTGCACCCATCAAAAAAGCCTTTCATCACCTTTTATGGCCTGTCTTCACTTTTTCACATGGCAGTGTGGAAAAGTGCTGTCAGCATTGTTCATGTGGAGCAAAAAAAAGGAATGGTAATGTGGTTTATTGATGGTCTATTGATAGTCAAGAAGGAGAGAATCAACATAAAAACCAAAAAAGCCCCAAAGGAATCTTCATTAATTCAAGAATGCTGTGTGTGGCTAGGTGTGGCCAATTAGCACCAGCTGAACACACTGAGCAGATTAGAGGCTGCAGAGGGACGTAACAGTCAGCTTCACATGTATTGACATCACGCTCACATTCTGTGCTGAGGTCAATCAATGCAATTGAAGGAAAAAAAAATTGTTGATCGACCTTTTAAACAATAAAATACAAAACAAAAAACACAAAACAAATCAATACAGCACATTATGCAAGCACATTTAAATTCCATGTTTGCCTTTTGCAACGGTCAATCCAGGTTAATTAAATATGAGTTTCCTCTGTACCTGCACTGAAAAAACAGATCACCTATTGAAAGGTGTTATTATATTCATGGTCGTCAGAAAAGAGGTCTATTTAATGCCAGCAGCAGCATCACAGTGGTTTGGCTTTTTATTTAGGAATGAGTGTAATTAAATTGCAATAGGCTTATAAAAGTTCATGACTGGAAACCATAAATAATATAGCTCACAAATCTTTACCCAGTAGAGCGAAATGAGCTTTTACAATTGGAAAGTCTCCTGTAAACAGCTAAACTTTGAGCTAGATTAAATTTCACCAAAAAATTGCAATTTATAAGAGAAGGTGAAAAGTTTACCCTGTGTAGTATTTTAAATCTTCTTGTGAACAGAACAACTTGTAAATGTAACCTAAGCTTTAATAGTGAATGTTGATAAAATCATTTGTCTCTTAGTGTTTAAATTACAAGCTATTTGCTAAAGCAGTATTAGCAGGAACTAGCTAACCTAGCTAGTTCTAACATCAAAACAAAACGGAACTATCAGTACACTTTGTATGCTAAAATTTCACTTCAAGTATTCTGTGGGCTGTTAAAAATCCTCCCAATCATGTGGCTAATATAAGCTGAACACTAGAACCACCAGTGTGGTCATTTTGACCTCATCCTTCAACAACAGCAGCAAAGGCAAAAAACCAAACAAACAAACAAAAAAAAAAAAATTCTTGACAATCCGTTTCATGTTTACTTGCTAACTGAAACTTAGCTCTGAGCTACAGCCCTTTAATGAAGAGAATTTCATTTTAAATACAAAGTGGTTATTTAAATAAGTGATAACCATTCAAACCAGTTTGTAAAAGTTCATTCATTTCTTGAAACTATTTTTTTAAATAAGCCAAAAAGATAAAGCAGTTAGCCAAATCATGCTAACACAAGAGTTCTAAAGTCAGAACACCACTTTCATTTAACACATTTGTCACTTGGATAATACAAAGATGAGAGTTTTAAATATGCCGTTAGAAATCTTTCCTCCAACAACTACCGCGCAAAAACTTACAGGGAATGAATATAACATAAATAACATAATTAAGACAATGATAGTTGCACTAGAACCAATAAAAGACGACGAGGTGAACCGCAATTTCTGTCACACGAGGTGCCTCTTACAGTGCACCTCTATGCCATGATAAACACCTACGGATAGTCTCTTTCTGACCTTCATTAGCTCCAGCTAGACTTGAATTTTAAAGGTTCTGATTTTTACAATGAATAAGCATTCACAACACACTCTTTGCTGAGAGCTATATTACTTCTTGCCTGTTTAAACAAAACAGAAAGCTTTATTTTGTTAAAAATGGCACGATATTTCTTGTAACAGTGAAAAGGAGGGTTTATACGAGTCTTGGACCAACATTGCACACACTTTCATGACTGTCAGAACTCAAGATTCCCTTTTCATAAAGGAACAGCGGTAGGTTTTGTAACAGAAGTGCTGTTGGAATAGTATTTTCAAGACAATCTTTTCTGGGCTGCTTACTTTATTGGTTTCAAGTAACATAAAAGGCTCTCTTCCTTTACTAAGCAAGCACAGATACTGTAAAGCTGTTTATTATATTAACTGTAGGCCTGTGTGCATGAAAGCAGTATTACCTTTGTGCAGCATTTCAAACCTCTAGGATAGTTCTGTCTCTGTGAGACTTCCTCAAACTGACTTTTACAAGATAGTAACTCACAGAAAAGATGGATTTAAGGAGTCAAGTAAACAACATGGCACATTTTTACCCCCACCCTTACCTATATAGCATGTTAGTTCATCAAAACGTTCCCACCAAGTTTTCCCACAAAGGGAAGTAAGACACTATCGTGAAACTTTGTTTTATTAAGGGTTATATATTTATTGTATTTTTTATCCCTATTCTTAACATTATTCAATTACCTTATTGTTTTATTATTATTATTAATATTATTATTTATGGCCGGAGGGATGTTTGTTTTTTAACCAAGCTGCTGGATATCTGGATTTCCCCTTGGGGATAACTAAAGTATTTGTCTCACTACCAATCATATCTGCTTGTGGATTAAAGCAGCCACAGAAACTATAAAAATAAGCTGGAAAAAAAACATAATCCCACTGGTTAAACAAAGGGATATAATTAGAGTGCCAGTGGTTGTGCAGTCAGTGTGGCGGAAAAATGTCCGCTGAGGACTCAAATATTTGCTGGATGTGGCGAGGCGTCGCTGGGATTCTCTGCGGCTAAATGTGAGGCCTTACAGCCCGTTCCCCTCTCAGCGTTACACAATCCGAAGCCGAGATCCTGCAAGGACTTGCAAGAAAGGACTGTTGCATAATCGAGTGTGACAGAGGGAGAGGTGGAAGTGTGTATGTGGAAGGGTGTAACACAAGGCTGCAATTACAACTCAGCAGTTGCATTTAACAGTGACTTGCTAACTTGGATTTTGTTTTTGCACACACAGTCCCCCGACACAAGGGGATTTGTGTGGAAAAAGCCAAATTTCGAGTGCCCCTTTCGATTTCAACCCACATGAGTTGCTGTAACTGTCAGCAAAGCTCTTATTATAGGATGGCTACCTAAAGCCCACCACCTGATCCATTACCATGCAAGCGGAAGCCTGTATATATATAAGCAATTATATCCATCTGAGCTGTCCATTACCTGAGGCCATTTAAAATCATCATCCTCATAGGCCACTAGTGCTTCTGCATGGATTTGATGTGGATAAGAAATGGGGCTCATTAGTTGGTAAAAAGCCTGCATACTGACATTTAAATAAAAGCTTCTAGATTTTGCATCATCTGTTTTCAGCACGAATTACTTTACTTTTTGTTCTTGACAACAATCTGTTGAAAATGTAAATTTAAGGGGAAAAACAGCTTCATTGACAGAACCCTGTTTAATAACATGACTGAGTATATAAAGCACATTCCAGAGAAACCACTACCGGTGAACCCAGTCTGTTTGTGCATCAAGATACACAAGTTAAAACTCTACCATGTCAGGACAAAAAAGAATCCAGAAAAACTGCCAAGATTATTTAAGAAGGGGAGAGGCAAAGAGGAAGCCTTCTATTCCCTGAAAACAGTACGACAGCTATTTCTTTCTTTACTACAGGCCTGTACAGATGAAAGAGATATTACTTTTCTACATCATAAATCTCCCCCATCAGGGTCTAGTGACTTCTTTATAATGATGATGAAACAGTAGGGAAACCATAACTTTGACTACAACAAGACTCAACGAGAAATTATTGCAAACACGTGTGGAGGGGCAAAGCTGCATCATATTAGCATGTGCTACAGCTGGAAAAGGTAGTCCTTGTACTGCTCTGTAGCTTTGATGATCTCTGTGTCCCAGCTTCTGGTTGGAGTGGCCCTCGAGAGCAGAAGGATTACAGTTGCCAGCTGCAGCAAAGAAGGTGGAGTTAGGACGAGTTAGAAGACATGGCTAAAAATCCAACAGCGGGCCGAGCCATCCAAGAATTATGTTTAACGCCCCTGCATAAACCAAAATATAATAATTCTTTCACCGGCGACCGAGTGGCTCAAGCTTTTCCAGGAATTCTAACTGCAACAGGTTAACGATTATGATGGATAACACTGTGAAATCATGCCCATAAACCTGAGTTTCAGAAGCCTGTCAGCTAAAAGCAGTGACAACTGTTGTGTTTTACTTTACCTAGCTAGCTTACTTACAGTACCATTTATGGTAAATTGTTTTGCTTGTTGTGTACAGCATTTTTAAAAAATGAGGACATAAGGATCAGGAAAAAATAACATAGTTAACACAGAAGCAAAACCTGCATGTGTTTTCATTAAACACAATTCAAGACTAACAACCCCCTGTTCTGATTAGAGCAGTGACGCAGAGTCGCTAACGTTAGACTGAAAATCAAAAAGTGAACGAGATGCTAAAAATAAGAATCAGGTACTTTTGCTGTTCTCAAATTGAAATGAATATCTAACCAAAGGAAAAAATAACCATTTAAAGAAAATACAGCATGCTTAAAATGTGACAAACATGACAAATATGTGTAAATATGCGTCAGAGTGGGTGAGAGCAACAGCTGAAGAAATTGATTTTTCCCCTTCTTTATTCAGCCTCACAGGTAGATAGAACACCTCCAAGTGACCACGATGGCTTATTGAGCCCACATAAAGCTAGTGCATCCCAGGAGATATTTCCACAGCTCTTCAAAGTGCTTTAAAAGCAGCAACTTTAAGGAACAACCAAAGGCAAATATTCCAAAAAAGCGACTGGCTGCTGCAGACAGATCTATTGGTATTGACTTTTGGATAAAACTAAAATGACCTCCAGCTTTAAATCTATGTTTAAAATCCATGATAGCTTTGTGTTAACTACAATAAACCCAACACATTTTTTCTCTGTCTTTATTGGACATAAGTAAATTTACTGAAGTACAAATTTATACAACACTAGTGCTCTAATACTGCGCCTGCACGCATGTGTGACCCTCTAGCTCCACGACCACACCTCTCTTCTAGTCCCTGCTCTCTTTGATCTGCTCCATCACCCAACTGATTTATAACAGAACCATGGCTACTAAGACTTCAGCACTCCGGTGCAGAATATGACACACAGTGAGAAATGTTTTTGCTCTTGGATCCAACTAAAGACCTGTTCTTGCCATTTGCTGCAGCTCTCTGCTCTGCCCACCGTACTGTCTGCAAAGCTCTTAATGAAGCAGATTATGACAATACTCAGCTGGCAAACTGTTAAAACTTTCAAAGAAATATGTGGTCCAAAAGTCCACTTAGCCAAAAACATGAAAGAGAATAAGCCTGAAAGTGACACAGACAACACTGAGGTGCCAGAAGCTGCACCTTTCTCACCAAAGCCAATCAGAGGCCCATATATAGCATGTTCGTGATCCATATATAAAGCTAGCAGATCAAAAAGTAAGTAAGGAAGAGCTTTCAGGATAACCGGTCATTAATTTTGCTTCGGCTTTTGTCTAAGCCAGCTTCTCTTGCTTTGTCTGAGTGAAGTATTCAGCTTTTGAGGTGAACAAATCAAGCATCACACTGGCATGCAGTGCTTGCTGTAAGATTAATTAACCTAAACAGAACAGTTTTATTTACTACCACTGCTGTAACCACAATCTGCACGGTCCCTATACATTCTTTAAGTAACATATTCATTTTGGTCCATGCTGTATTTCTGTAGTTCGTCTCCAACGAATCAATGTGTGACCAAAGAGACACTACCTCTTTTTTGTGTGTGCGCACGCAATAAAAAAGGAACACAGCCACTGCATCTCCTAGCCAGATCCCAGCACGTAGTTCTCACATACTAGCCTATGATTAACAATCACGAGGCCCGTGTATGATGCACTCATTTAGCTTCCATAACTTGATACGACGCCTGCGTGGCACATCGTCACACAGCAGCAGACTGACAAACCCATGTCTCTAACTGGAGCATGTGTTGCTTGGTTCCATTGTTTCACTTAAAGTTTGCTCTTGTGCGTTCGACACAACAGCTTCTTTTAAGCCTCTGTGACTGCACCGTGTTTTGCCCTACTGCGAGAGTCAATTACGTAATGAATACGGAGCATGTGTGTATATGTGTGCATGTGTGCCTGTGGGCGGAAGGCAGTGGAGAAAGGGGATGAGATAAGAGATCTATAGCTCTCCCTATGTATCAGTGGAAAGTGCACTATATTCTTGACAATAGCTTTGAGGTCAAAGGTTAAAATCTGTCCCAGAGGGAGGGCAGAGCAATGCCAGAATGGCAACCCTTATAAAGAAACTGGATTGTTTCATCATCCTCACCTCTTTACTCTCTTCTTCTCTTTCATGTAATACTAAAAACATTTATATTTAAATGGATGTGAGTGCCAAGCGTTACTGCTCCTAAACAAATGCAAAAATCACACCAAATGGAGAAATCAGGGGGTAAATGTGGTCAATAGGAAAACGAAGGCTGGGATCTGTTCCACTATAAGTCAAACCAATGTAAGAAAAAAAAAATTATTCTTTCCAAATCTACTTGTCCTACTTCAAAAGGAGCACACGCAAACTCATTTTCAACCCCCTTTTTCTGATTAGCAACCACACAAGAGCAATACTCGACATTTAAAGGGCTCTGAGGCTCATGCCTTTTTATCCCTGGCTTTTCTATAATCACAAGTATAATAGCAAAAGTAATGGAAACTATTTAACTTGCAACAATTAACTAGTCTAAAATGTCAATGAATTAGTTACTACCCAGCAATCTTTCCAAAGGACAAAATAACAACATGAGAAGATCGTTTAATTAAAACAAACATATGCACTGCATTTCTTCTGTCTGGTCTTGTGTAGTACAGGAAGCCCACAGGGGACTGTTTCCACTCACTGTTCACCTCCTACACCTCAGACTTTCGATACAAGCCCAGGTCATGCCACCTTCAGAAATACTCTGATGGTTCTGCGTTGGTTGGATGTGAAAGTGATAGAGGAGGAGGACTGCTGGATGATTTTGCATGGTGGTCTCAGAGGAATAATCTGCTTCTGAACAAGTCACAAGAGATAATGATGGACTTCAGAAAGCAGAAGGTGGCTGCAACACCAGTATCACTTTTTCAAATTTTTCATTATTTAGTGGCGATTCAAACAAAACTCTGTCATGGATACAACCCTTGTTTCATATGACATGTGAAATAAGCACAAATAGAGAAGGTAACACTGGATAAGCAGGGAGATGATGAATATGACAATCAAACTCATTGGGATTTATGGCTGATCTTAAGCTTCTGGTACCCCATGTGTCAGAAACATGTGCACTGGAACTTGAGGATGTGGAGGGACGTAATGTTCGGCTATGAGGCCTGATTCTACCTACGGCAGCTGGATCACTGGGTCAAAGTATGGAGAAGATGTGGAAAACCCTATGCTGATTGCTGCACTGATAGGGTAACAGCTTTTGGTGGAGGCAGCATGGTGATGATGTGGAGCACCATCTCCCTCACTGGAAAAACAAGGCTTATCATCACTGGAGACGATCTCAATGCAGAGAGATATCGAGAGAAGATTCTACAACCAGTGTCAGTCCCATATCTGGTCCCACAGACTGGGACCAAACTGTCCTCCAGGATGACAATGCTCACCCCACAGAGTGGGGTTTTGCAGAGACTACCTCCAGAATTTTAAAGTAGAGAGTAGGGAATGGCCTGCCTGCAGTCCTGACCTCAACCTTATCAAACTCTTGTGGGGTCAGCTTTGGTGTGCTGTTCGTGCCAGACTGACCAACATAACCACATTAGCTGACTTGTGACAAATGCTGGTTGACGAATGTGATGTCATCCCACAGTATTGGGTGACCAAGCTGGTGATCAGAATGGGGAAGAGGTGCCATGGTTCTCCACATCTGCTGATGCCCCCATTTGTTAATGAATCGGTTCTTAATTTGCCAATATGTCTTGTTTTTACAGACTTCAGTCAATCTAATAAACACCAAAAAATAGTTGGTTGCAGAATAAGCTCTTTGGCTTTGACAAAAAGATTTTTTTTGTCAAGTTTGACCTCAATCCACAAATGCATTTTCCTTATAAATGTGGGACTATTTAAGGAGAAATAAACAGGCTTTCCAACAGTATGAGATTTATTGCCAAGTAGCACTGTTAGCACAAATCAAACACAAATTTCCTCACTTTTGTGCTATTTAGATATTAATGATCGCTGTATGTGTAACAATTTTCAAGCAAAGTTTCGTTCAGATTGGCCCAAGCGTTAAGGAGGAGGTAGGGTACAAACATACGCTGCAATCATTATAGCAAGAAGAAGACTGCATTTTCTGAGGGAGCACTGATTTGCAGAATACATTTCACCTTACTCAAAGACTTAACGTTTTAAAATGGTAACTGGACTGGTATTTGGAGCGGTCAAAAGAATTCTACACTACAAGGTGAGGAGACATTTGGGGTTCTCTGCCCTTTCCAAGAACTATTCAGTGTGTGGACTGGAGGAGCTGGGGAACTGAACGTCAAGCCAGTGTTTTTCATCTGTGGCAGCCTAACAAAATAACAACATATTTACCGTCTACATTTTTAAATAGCTATTTTATTGATTGCACTCAGCACATGCGCTGCCTGAATAGCTCCTTTTCATGCTGAATCATTATGAAGGCTTGAATATGGAGAAACTGACGGAACTGTACAGGCTGACTATGCAAATAAAGTTACAGCAGGGTGCCAAAACCCCTTGAAATTAACAGGTTGGTGGTATACATGAAAAAAATGTGTTTATGCCTACTAACTTTTTTTGGACTATGTTAAACTTGTAGTTTTGACTAACAACTCGGCCAATTAAAAATGGATTAATTAAGTAATTTAGAAGCAAATAAGCCCAAAATGTTATATTAAGCCTCTGAAATTTCAGAATTTGACATTTTTTCTTTTCTTCATTTGTGTGAGGTCTGTCTATGCTCTACTGACATCTTTTTCACTGCCCCTCTGGTTCTGCCACAGATCTCTTCCTCCTCATAAGTGCTTGCTCAAAGAGAAGAATCAGATGAGAGTTCTCTCTCTAAAATCAAAGCATCTTTAGCTTACTATGTAAAGCGTCCTTCACTTCGGGTTTTGCATGTCTTGCATTGACGCCATTAAAAGCAAAAACAAAACAAGCTGAACGGAATTTAAATGAAAACCCTTCAAGTCGTTTTCCCCTTTCATCAGTATTCCTCTTGAATGAAACGGCAGTTGACCATGCGCATCTGCCCGAACTACAGCAGTTCCACCACAGAGAGAGGTGATGCTAGCCTGCGGGCTCCAGCTGTCTGCCTAAAACACCAGAGTCACTGCATTCTTCGCTTCTTGCTCTGCTAACATGAGATAATTGGTCTCAGGGTTGAGTGATTTATTTGGATAAGCTCCCCTTTCTTTGACTAAAATATCAAACTGAGGCACTTTTCATCTTAAACTTGCAAAGATGCTCTGATGTTGTTTCGAAGGAGGGCCATGACAGCATAGACTACAAACATAGTCTGTATAAATACAGAGCTGCTATTGCATAGAAATGTCTGAGAAGACAGCTGTGGGATTTTTCTCTCTTTTTTTTTTTTTTTGAATTTGTGTATATGGCTCTATGGGAATACCAGACATCAGTTGGAAAACAATACTCCCAGTGGTCCAATACTAAGCACAGCAATCTGCTTTGTTAATTCAAACAAATGTTTGTTTTGAGATGTTTTGCACAGGAACTCTCCATCACTCCCAGGGGGCCCTTACTGACATAACCTGGAGCCTGAAGCACTAGCTTAGAACTCCACAATGAAGATGTATGACCCAAGCCACTTGCTTGCATTTGCCATCTATAATATGGCTCTAAAGCAGGGATGGGCAATTATTCATTTTCCCCAAGGGGCTATATTTAGGACCAAACTATAACATTTACTCTTACAAAGACATAAAATTAATATTGAGCGGAACTGAGTTCAGCTCACTGGTGCCCTCCACAACAGTCCCAGTTTTTCATTTCATTTCTTTAGAAAATTAATTGCCAAACCCTGGCCTAGAGGGATAACGTTTAAGCAACACTTTCAAGGCTGTGACGCTACTTTCAATGACAACATATGCTGTCAAGAATATCATAGAGGCAACACTGCCAACACCCACCTAGGGCAAAACCAACAAAACGAGCGCACTGCTGCGCAGGAGGTGAAGGTAATGTGACTCAACCTGTTTGCCAGAGCAGGCACAGACAGGAGGGGGAAGTGAGAAACGGGAGGAAGTCTGTGAATCTCTGAGCACGGAAGTTGTCAAACCTCAGTGTATCACCTGTAAAAACACAGATGTAGCAAGTGGATGCAGTGCACGTGCAGAAATGGGGTAGAAAATGTTGGCTGAGAAAGAAAAAATTCTGGGTGTTTGCACAACTGATTGCATGATACTCACAGAGGGGGGGCTTGCTGGTGTAAGTACAGCATGTTCATAAAGGCAAAGGAATGCCAGCTGGGACATGAGACGGTGTGAGCAAATCTTCCTGGTATTTCTTTCTCCTGGCCTAGACAAATGCACTCTTGTGGCCTTCGCAACTCAGGTACTTTCAGAGAAACTAGAGTTGGCTCCAGAAACTTTGCGAAGGTTAATCTGGAGCCGCTGGTAAAAGCTGTGTCTGTGTAGACAGCGATACTAAAAATATCTACGTTTCGATCTGTACCAAAACTGAAACCGCAGTGCAATTGTGTTATCTTATGATAACTGTTAATAACTTTTTTTCATCATCTGAAGGAAAATAGAAAAAAGTGAGGATTAAACCTACATGGGATTTCTATCAAACAAAGCCAGGGGTTATCTTGCACAATGTTCCCTTGCTAGAGGGTCAGCAGGCTTTAATAAATCACTGTAGTTCAGGCACAGGCGCCCACTCATGTGTAAGTGCTTTATTTAGAGCTCGAGGAAGGCAGCAATAAGTGAGCATGTCATAACAGCTTTGAGCCTCAATGTCCCTTTTTATATATAACTAACTGGCAAAGAATAAAAATACACACATAGCTGGAAAGCTTATCGTTGGGTCTTGAGCTGCACAAGCTGCAGTGTGTGGATAAAAATGCTGTGTGTTCATCATAGTCACACAGAGGCTCATGGTTTCTGTCACCATCCTGTTTCATGTAAAGTGAGGAAAGGAGGTGAGCTTGCTGTAGAATAGCCTTCCCTTGGGATGCAGTGATGTAATACTTCCATTTCCTCCTGCTTTACATGGTTGAGCGTGCTGAAAGGCAGCAGCCTAGTCAAAACACCACCATAATTAAAGCCTAACCCATGATAGACACCTACAAAGAATGTCCAATTTATACACTTGTCTAGCATTAAAAACAAACAGTTGTAGCAATGCTGACTGCTGCAACTGTGAAAGGTACACTCAGCAGCTTGTTTACGCATGCATTAACGTGCTCAGTAAATAACATGTAACCAGAGTGATCCACACTGAAGTTTGGGCGCAAATCCTCATTCGAATTCTCGCCATTTAAAGGCGCCGCACTTCGGTGCGTGTGTTCGTGGCGAGGGAAACGTGACATAACGAGTCGATTTAAACCACGGATAAATTCGGAAAACATCTAAGCAATCTATCGAAAGTGATATTAACGCTGTTTAGACTAAATAGTTCCTTTCTCTGCTAGCCCAGTGGACGACTACTACCAACAACAAAGTGGGGCTTCCGGTGGCAAGCATTAGGAAGCAAATAATAAACCCTTAAATTTACCACATTAAAGTCCAGCTTGTCGAGTTGGGTGCACGCCGAATTATAGGTACTTAAGTACTGGCTGTGAACAAGGCGTTGCTCTCACACGAAACGCTTTGTCATGTTGCGGTTAAGCGAAGAAGACTCAAATCGCACGGTATGCTAACTGTGTTCGGAGCGCGAGGACAGACAGCCGCGAGGATGGATGGAGGGGGGAGTTGTTGTAGTAGTGCTGGCGGAGGGGCGACACCGCCGAAGCACATGACAAACGCAGTGTCACAGTGTGGTGACAGGGATGCTAACACGGCTCTCACTCCGTCGCTGTCTTCTAAAGTTACTCAGAAACTACATTCCGAGCATATTTTCGCTTCAGCTTTTGTTACGCGCCGTAAAGGCGTCGACGTGTGAAACATGTTTACAATCGCTAAACCACACGAGCTGCAGTCCACATAAAATGCAAATAGTGTGGTATCCCCCGCGTTCTTTTACGTGTGTGTGTTTGTTTGTTTTCCTGTGAATTTTACCAGCTTGACTGTGCACATACCCTTCTCCGGTTAGACTGTGTCAAATGCATCCACAGCTGTGCCTTGTACTGGATGAAACAAAGTGTCAGTCTTCTTTTAGTAGTGGTCACCGGTGGTCGTCAGCAGCATCGAAGATAACGCCTTCTTCCCCCTTTATGGTTCGCAGTTGCTGTAATCACCAAAGTGTCTCCGTTACGAAAAAAAACGGAAAGAAAACAAAAAAGGGAAAAAAAGAAAAACGTGTCGGTGCTTCCTGATTTAGGTACAGTGGTAGTGATGATGTTGTTTGTTAAGGGGTGGGGCGGCGTGCAGCTGTAATCCGCCAAGAAATATGGACTAAAAAGCACGCTGGTGCACGTCTGTGCATGATTAGTGACTCGTGGTTCACGGCGGGGAGGGTTAAATAAACGTGATTTTAAAGTGGATCTCACGAGCACAGAAAACAGACGGCTGTAGGATTTGCGCACTCTGAGAGCAAGCTTTACAGCCAGGAGGGTCAACGATTGCGCAATACAGGCAGGCAATCAGGTTCATGCTTTGCTCAAAGCCTCCAACAGGTTAATTAACAGGGTTTTTTCCCCCTCGATCGCTTTGGCGCAATTCTCATATCACAAATGCGAATCTTACCACTGCAAATGCAGTTCTCAAATCAGTAATGCATTGCCTCACCCACACTAGACATTCTCGTTGTTTTTACACAGCTGTGGTTTCTACACATAATTTACTACTATAGATATTTGTTACTGTGTTTATGCACTTCTCACGTAAATCTGCCAACTCATCAAAAAAGTTTGTACTTCTGTCAGTCACAGCTCTTGCTTGCTTTCCTGAATCATTCCCAGCATTGCTTTTAGTGTTTTTAATTAAATTTTTTTTGAAACACCAGTGTGGTCTTGTGCTGTAGCCCATCTGCTTCAAGGTCAGATGTGTTGTGCCTGTTAGTACCTTGAACCTTGTTTGTAACCAGGGGTTATTTGAGTTACTGTTGCTTTCCCATCAGCTCGAAGTAGTCTGGCCGTTCTCTTCTAACATCAACAAGGTATTTTCACCTAGAGAACTGCTGCTCACTCACATTTTAGACTATTCTCTGTAAACCCTGGAGATGATTGTATGGGAAAATCCCAATACATCAACAGCATCTGAATTATTCACATCATACAACAACCGTGCCCCGTTCAGTTGTCTTTCTTTATTATTCTGATGCTCAGTTTGAATTTCAGCAGGCTGTCTTGACCATGTCTACATGCCTAAATGTTTTGACTTGCTGCTGATGTGAAAGGATGATTCAGTATTTGGATTAATGTAATGAGCAGTGGAACAGGCGTACATAATAAAGTGGTTGCTGTATGTATGTAGTGTGACTTTACGGGACTATACAGTAGTTGGTGCTTTGTTCATAGATGGTATATGTGTTCTTTGTCTGTTTTCTGATGCATATAGTTTAATGAGTGTCATTTTGTTTTTCTCCATTTCAGCAATTTTGTAAAGTTTCACTTTTAATTTTTTGTTTCTGAATTTGTTTTAATATGTTTTGACAAACGTGGAAGAGTTTTGATTGTGGTAGTGCCTTTTGCTCAGTAGACTCTATGCTATGAAAAATGCTTTAACTGTTTTGAGAACTGCATTAAGAGGAAAGCTTTTCTGCTGTGAGAATTGCAACACAGGCCTGAGAACAGTTGATGTAGAGATGTGTCTGCTACTGGAAATCTGTGTGCCATTTATCTGTGCTCTAACCTGTCCTGCTGTTAACTTGTGATTTCTGAATCTGGTGATTTGGATGAATTTCTCCTCAGCAGCAGAGGTGACTCTCGGTCTTCCTTTCCTAGGGCCATCCTCACGTTCCATAAATGAACCCTGATAAGGCACACCTGTGAGGTGAAAACCATTTCAGGTGGTGACTACATCATGAAGCTCATTGACAGAAGGCCAAGGGTTTGCAGCACTTTTTACAAAGCAAAGGGTGGCTATTGACATATTTAGAGTTATTTATCAATTTTTTCTTTGCTTCATAATTATATCCATATATATATATACATCAAATATAGCAGCATTTTCACCGCTACCACCGACAATGTGTTAGTGGCCTTGTTCTTTTATATATTTCAAAAGGAGTCAGAAGTAATTTAATTGAAAATGTCAATGCCAAGCTGTAGAATATTCAGGAAAGTGTGAGATCTAGAGTTGTGGCAGACAAAGGCACAAACTGTTTTGATGACTTGTGAGATTCAGATAATAACAAATATCTTTAGCAGTGAAGTATGCATGGAAACTATAGCAGTGTGCACAAATACAGTGAGAAAAGGCTAGTGTGTGTGGGGAAATGTGTTACTGATCTGAGAACTACAGTGGATTAAGAGTAGTGATAAAGACATTTCTGATGTGAGACCTGCATCAAAGTGATTGATTAAAACTGTAATAAGACTGCTGTTCTTCAGGCACTTAAAGAATTTTAACCATTCATATAGTTGTTCATACTGTAACTGCTGTCATCGCCATATATCTTAGTATCGTGCAGTGTCATATTATCTTTTACATTTTTAAAGAGGGCTTCTGAACATCTTAAAAGTGTAAAGACAATTCTGAAGCTCTGACCTCTGTTTGGCTCGTGGTGCACTGTCTGACTTTTCAAAACTAATAAAATAACCTCCTAAAGAAAGCATTGATGTTTCAATGCTTTCTTTAAGAAGACCACAAAGGGGCGACTTCTTTGGCAAAAAAAAGTTCAAATTGTATAAAAGTTTAAGCGAAAAAAATCACTTAGGACTTGTTATCTATGACCTTAGTAAACATTTTTCCAAAAAAATGTCATGATTTCAGGTGTTAAAAGTCTTATTAAATAAAAATAATATTTGAATTTTGTAATTTATGGTCTTTTTTTTTTACATTTAAGCGCTATCAATTGAATACGAATTGGCAACAAATGATAGCAGCAAATGTTTCAAAGTAGTATTGGAGCAACTACAGTATACTTTTATCCTCGAATGTTGCCTCATTTTCAAAGTTCTCACCATTTAAGTGCCAAATCAACTCATACACTCACCGCAGTGATAGATTATCCAGCAGAAGGCTACAGCTTTCCCCAAACCTTTGTCTGAATTCTGCGTAGATGAATACTGTCAGCCAGTAACACCTGATTAGAAATTCCTTTCATACTCTGTAAGCTATGCTGATCAAAACTTTTTCAGAGTATAAGTAGACTCAAGAAGGGTATTGTTCATTGTCTTTCCTAAAGGTCTTGCCTGACATAGTTTCAGATTTCCACGTCATGTGAGGTAAAAGTACTTTTACTCCAACATACATCACACACACACAAATAAAACACAACTAAAACAATGAAAATGCCAAAAACATACAATGGAAATGAAACACATGGCTCCTATACTAACAATACAAAGCTGTGACAAATGTGACCGCATGTTCACGCTCTTCTGCATTTTCTATTCCCTTGTCTTCTGTTTGCTGCACTGTCCTACATCCTTACACTTTTTTTCTTTTCCTTGTTTTTTCAGAGAAAAACATTCACACATGACTTTGAAAGTCAGTTCTAAAATGACCAAAAGCAGGTCTCAGAGATAAATCTAAAGATGACATTATGATACTTGTTGGCCATGAATGAAAGCAACAATCTAAATTTACCGTAGCTGGAAGTAACTTGGAGATAAAAACTGAAAGATGCCATGCTTTAGCACCACGGCCACCATTACAGTTCATCATGTCTGCTCTTGCAATTTAATGGGATATCGCTTCTGCAGTGGGTAAAAAAAAATGGCATCTGAAACATTATAAAGTGCATTTGGTATAATCTGAAAGTGGTGTATTGTGCTGGGTAATGATGCAGGAACACAACTGGGGGCAAAAATGGAAAACAGACTATAAAGAAGAAAGAAAGCAATAAAAACACTTTACAGGGTTTGAGAGTATTGTTCAAGCACTTGAATGTTATTATACATACTGTGTGTATAGATGTGCACATACACTATATGAAAAAAAATTGGGCCACATGGGCTCTTAATCCTTAAATTCAGGTGTTTTAGTCTCATTACCACAGGTGTATAAATCAAGCAAATAGCCATGCAGGCTGCCTTTACAAAAATGACAAAAAAACGGGTCGTTCTAGAGAGCTGCAGTCTAGTTGTTGCTATAACAGGATGCCACCATTGGCGATAAGTCAGTTTGTGTGAGTTTCCCTCCTAAGTATTCTGCAACCAGCTGCATGGCATGGGTTTCTAAGCCTGAGCAGCTCCTGTAGGCGTAAGATGTAGGTGGCCCAGTACTTTTTGTCCATGTATTTCGAAATAAGACAAACATTTGACCCAAAGTTTCAGGAAAAATTATTTGGGCTCACCAAGACGACTATAGCTGAATCAGTGGATCAGTTTCAGCCAGTCTTTGTTGTGCTACTTTAAAAAAAAAGGGTTACAGTTGTTTATCCATTTTTCTTTAAGGATTTTGGAATCATAGATTATCTCAGGACATTTTAACCATAGCCATAAATGTCCTACTTGAGGATGATCAGATTTAGGCTGTAACACAATTCTGCTTTGGCCAGAGAAATCAAATAGCTTGTGATAATGTATCCGGGAGGACACGGTCCATCCAGTCCAACTCAGAGCTCCTGATTTGTGACTGTAGAAGTTGGGCTTTGTGGGACTTAGATCGTGAGAGTGGGAATTATGTGGGGAGGGGGATGCTGGCAGAATCAACAATCTGATTGCTTACCAAGGAGATCAGCCCAAGGCAGAGAAAATGACTCAACATTATCAGTCATATAATAATAACCCATTAGCTTAGAGCCTGGACCGATTTTGACTGAGATACAGTAACTCGTTGTCATGGAAATAGCCAGCCCTCGGTCGAGGTAATGGGCCTAAAACAACATGGATTATCCATCACAGTAACTGAGGGAAGAGGGCAGTTGTTTGTCGTCTTATGTATCCATGCTGAGGAAAGCGTGTAGCAAGATATGCGGGGTCATATTTCCTTTATACAAATCATGATGTCTGGGGTTATCGACCGAAAACAAAATATGAGTACC
Source organism: Oreochromis aureus (assembly GCF_013358895.1). Classification (NCBI taxonomy): domain Eukaryota; kingdom Metazoa; phylum Chordata; class Actinopteri; order Cichliformes; family Cichlidae; genus Oreochromis; species Oreochromis aureus. Next base: position 12,749,074 of record NC_052952.1, read on the forward strand.
AGAGGTTCTGTTTTCAGCAGTTGCCTGTAAGGACAGATGGTGAATTACGGAGCCGGGAACGGACGCATCCTTGTGATTCTGCGTTTTTATGTATCGCGGGATTTACTAAGAATAAATTCAGGGGTCTTACTTTCATGTTTTTATCTGGAAGGTTATTACTCTGATTGAAAGTGATCATGCATAGAGAAGCAAGACAGAGTTCCTGCTTCCCTGTTTCCTATTATCCTAACTAATCTGAACGTCTTCCAGCTACTTTATGAATGTTCATGTACCTGTAGAGCAACCCCTCTTTTTGCATCTATCATTTGAGTTGGAAATAAATCACTGGAGTTTCAGTATTGATATAAGGTCCATATGCAGAAGGCAAGAAGCTCTCCGAAATAAGTATGCAAGTCATCTCCACCTCCTTTTGCTCAGTTACAGAGCGGAGTTGTTAATTTCAGTAATTATGGCGCTGCATATTAATAAGACTTTATCTCAAAGCATCAAAAAAATGTATCTATTATTGAAAAGAATGTTAAAAATCATTCATCATTAATGATCTGGGAATATTTACTCAGTTTACCTTGTTCAGCGCTGAGGTGCAATGAGTGCAGACACCTCTTAGTATTAGCATAGGTTGAGTCAGTAAAGCCATGATGATATGTAAGGTTGGACAATCACAGCAGAAGTCCAACTTGCTTCTGTGCTCATTGAAAGTGAAGGTAAGACTCCGTATTTATTTAAATCTCGAGTGCCAAACTCACTTCACATCGTGGGCCACATAAATAGGCCGGACTGAAACTCCCCTTTCTGTCCGTGGGAAAAGAGTTTAGCTACACGCTTAATCCCTGTGATATATCTTAACATGAGAAAAAGAAGTGCAGTTTGTGCGGTGCATCTGAGTTTTTCTACATGATAAAGAAAAAGCTGCTGTAGCAAAGAAAGAAACCAGTCAGCACTTTGGGCTTCTCTTTGAAGGAAATGTGTAAAACGATAGAATAAATTATTACTTAGTTACTTTGGTGAACTATGAGTGGCCATGGGGGGAGTCTTTATCAGTAGCAAACACTGTAAAAGATATGAGCATACAGTTTAATGTCAGCTAAAATTTATACCCTCTTACTTGTTCCAAAGGTGTCCAATGGGCCTCAATCTTCACCGTGCTGATTCTGGCCCAAGGGCCTCATGTTTGACACCCCAATTTTACATAAAGCCTTTAAATTAACTGCCTACTTAACTGACAAAAGCATTATGAAGAGTGGCAGGAAGTGTTTCCACATGAGCTTTGGTGAACATTTGTGAGGAAATGTGAAACCTAAATGTTCAGAAATAGAAAAGCCCATTCAAAGCCACATAAACATGTGTAACTCTGCTAATAAAAATATCAGCACTTCTAACTGTAATCTGTGTCTTCCTTCATGTCTTTATCTCATTTAAAATATTAAAAATGCAACATTTTATCTCTGGTTCCATCTCTGGGTGGCAGAGTGGCTATTCCCACATCCAGCATCACTGCAGGGTGCACGACACTGACAATATTCATTTAATGTGTCATCAAGCTACGCTTCTCAAAAAGGGATAGTTTGCATCCAAACCAATGGGATTCTTACATTTTGTTTTCCAGTATTCACTAAAACACTATAATTAGGCTAGCTGCGTGACTGTTATCATACTCCAATGCACTCAAAAGCCCTCCCCTCACAAAAAATGGACTTTAAAACCCGTGTAGGCACTGCTCCATCCTCTTGCTCCCCTCTAAAACTCCACCGCAGTAAATAGGAGTCATACATCACTAGAGGACTTTTTTTAAAATCTCACATCATAAGGCTATTATTTTCAGTGCTGCTTTATTTCCACCCACTGGCAAGCTCCGTTGTGTGTTTTCTATTCTGCCAGTAAATTTCAAGAAGTTCTCTTCCAAACCTGAAAATTTTCAATGTAACAACAGTGCTTTGATGCTTCTTCGCGTTTGATGCCACCACATCCGTCAAATCCAAAAAGAAAAAGTATCCATCTCGTGGATTAATGAGCACACTGGGGCCTGAGAGAGAACGCAGTAAAGCTGAGTGAATATGTCTTGAGAAACCACATTAAAGAGGAATGATCTGCCCTCCTCCCAGTTTCATTCTCACAAATGTCTGTAATCCTGAAGAGGACTGTGATTTATATAGTGCTTTTATAGTGTTACTGATGAAGTGAAGTGCTTTCTATAGTCATTTTAATAACAAAATACCAAAGACTAAATCAGCATGAGGATTCTGATGAAAAGCTGTGAAGTGAAAACTTTAAATGTACCTCCATCTGCCGTCACCCTCAAGGTAGGTTTCTGTGTCCTGTTACTCATTATTTAACTACTCTTTGGTCAACTTTACATGCCTTTCAGGTCAAGTTTGATCCATTTTGACATTTCGCAGCAGTAAAAATTAACTAAATACCATTATTTTTAGCCTGAGATGTGATTACTTTAACTAAAATGACTACAAAAATGCATACTGTTGAGTGGGGGCTAGAAAATTTCATACACGGAGGGTGTTTCAAATCAGATCATGGAAAAGGATGGCTTTAGGGAATGTTGAAGCTATGTGCTGTATGTAAGTAAGGTGATAACTGGGAATATCACCCAAACAAAAGGGAGTCCAATCGGCATGTTCAGGTTCAGAAGAACTTCAGAGATCACTGCCTTTACTGAGACAAAGCTCGTCACAGCCTGGACAATGACTTATTCAGAGGATTTTCATCTGGATTGAAAGTGAAGCGGTGAGGAAAACTCCGGGTGGTCGTGTGTGCTTCGACTTTAAAGATACTGTCTGGTGACCGTCAGAGAACATATCGCCCTAAAGGCAAATGTTGACTCTGCTTCAAAAATTCCAAAACTGCAAACAGGCACCAAACTTTATATCGGATGATATAAAAAAAAAGAGTCATTTTAAACTTTGATCAATATGTCTCCAGCACATCGAGGGGGGATGAGATAATAGATCTTTGTTATAGTTTTGAATTGTAAATTTAAAATGTTATTATAGATATAAATTATACACAGTCACTAACCTCGGTTGGCTCTGTGTGCTTAGTGTCTGTAGAAAATGGTTTTAAAAAAGAGAGCACTGATAAATTGTGTCGGTGACTTTCGGCAGAGTCTGTGCCAGCAGGAGTTCTCTGACTGCACTGACTGGGAAGCGGCTGTGCTGTGGTTACTTTTGAAACACGCTGATGTAACACGCCTATTTGCTGATTTTTGCATCATTCCTTGTAAGTAAGTTAAAAACGTGCCGGATGGGAAGAATAAATAAGACTTCTTAGGTTACTTAAATCTCATGGGGGGCAGCTGATCCCCCATGAGGTTTGCTTACAGACCCCTCAGGAGAGCAGAGGATGTTTCAGTCCCTTTGTTTAACTTACTTCTTAAACACAACACAGTGAATCCGGTCTCATGCCAGACTACTATTTTGTTTCTTCCAGTTTTAACATTCTTCATCCTCACTGTTTAACCATTTGGCTTCGGATCGATTTGATCCGTGCAGCAATTTTGACTTTTCAACTAACACACTGGGAAAAAAAATGAGAGTCGATTTCTGCCTGACCACACTTCCTCCTATACAGACTCCTCACATGGATGTGTTATAATAATTCATCCCAATACACAAATACATGTCAGAGCAGGTATGAAAGCAGGACTGTTTTAAAGTATGCAGATGACTCTGTTATTGTTACTCAGGCTCCAGGACTGCGATACCACCAACTAACCATTTTGTCAAGGGGTGTAACAAATCTTCAAACCTAACACGCAGACCGAAAAAACGCTGACATTTTTAGAAGGCAGCAGAATGGGTGAAATCTTCAACCACCCTCTTCCTCAACACATCCTGAACGCTCTTAGGCAATCTTTCTTGTAATTTCTTTAAGTAGTCTTCAGGAAGAGTTCTCCAGGCTTCTTGAAGCACATTCAAAGCTCTTCTTTGGATGTTGGCTGCCTTTTGTTGTTTTCTCTGTGAAGATGACATTATTGAAGCGCCGCTTCAGTAATGTCGAGGTCTGAGCTCTGGGGAGGGCAATCTATGAATGAGAGTGTTTTGTGTGTGCGATTGTATGTTTTTCTATCCAGTTATGCTTTTACTGCATTGGCTGTGTCTATCAGATGTTTTCCAAATGATACTGCATGGTGGATCTTAATCTCATTATGGTTTTCTGCATTCATAATTTCATCAATCTGAACAAGAATGGCTTCTCGACAGCCACCCTTGCTGGCGATCTTCAACTGTTGCCCGGATACATCTCTCAAGTCCTGTATTGGGTCTGTCTTCCATATTTTTTAAGGATATGACTTTAGAGTCTGTTCATCTGTTACTATCCTGCTGCTTTTGTTGCATGCTGTTTCCTCAAAGGTTTTAGGAACACACTGCACACTGTGTTGAGATATGCCCAATTTTTTGCAAATAGTTCTTTGAGAATCAGCTTGTCAGTCATAAAATACTATTTTATTCCTGTCAAACTGTGTTATCTCTGCCATTTATCATAGATTCAACTAAAGAAATGGGAATATATTATAGGTTTTTGTAACCGGCTGTTAGTAACAAAGCGCCTCAAGATATGATTTAGATTAGGTTCTTTGCTAAGATGTCTGTTCTGTGTAGACACAAAAGTAGTCGATTCCTTTATTTTGGTGCTGTTTTTATGCTTGAATGATTCAGTCTCCATGTACACTGGAAGTTTCTGGCTTTATCCATCCATCTATCCATCCTGGGCTAGCTTACAAAATAAAACACCTTGAGGCAATTGTTGTTGTGATTTGGTGTTATATAATAAAATAGGAGTGAACTGAGTTGAAGTGTGACAGAACCTGGACAGGTTACCAGGTTACCAGTCTATCGCAGGGCCAACACGATTTGGTCTTACGGTCCTCTTTTCTCCCCTTTTGCTCTCTGCCCTCCTCTACCTGTGTGTCTGTGTGTGTTTAACTCTGCTTCTGAGTTTCAGGGGCAGAGGCTCCTCCCGACTCCCATTTTTCCATCTGCATACTGTGGAAGCAATCTGGCAATCACTCACCTGTGTGCAGTCTGTGATTACTCACCTCCTACTTATGCCTGAAGATCCCACTCAGTCAATGCCTACTGTTGTGCCTGCAGAGCTGGCATAGCTCAGGCTCCTCTTGCTTTGAATGTTTGCTTTTGTGAACGTTTTGTTTGCTGTGGATTTACCCGATTCTCCCGTTGTGCAGGCGCTTCCCCTCTGCGCTGATGTGCTGTGGGGAGAAACCTGTGGAGAAATTTCTCTGAAAGGACATTTGGAACGACTTGCCTACAAACAAGCGCATGGCACAACATAGAAGAGCCACCTCCACGGGACAAGACTCAGCAGTCCATCTGCATCTTAAGGATAAAGGTCACTCTTTCGAGGATGCCAATGTTCACATATTGGACAGAGAGGACAGATGGTTTGAAAGAGGAGTGAAAGAGGCCATCTATGTCCACTGTGAGCGACCATCTTTGAACAGAGGCGGTGGTTTACGACACCAACTGTCTGCCATCTATAATCCAGTTTTGAGTTCCTCCCAGACGCCTTAACGCCCACTCACACCCTGGGCCATCTGACCTCAGGAATTCACATGACAAGGTGGGGCCAGGTTTCACAATGAGCTCACCCGAAACCCTGGCTGATTAGGGTCCCACACCCGCTTTCACACCTTGGCGCATGTGATTAGAGGATCACCAGGGGTCCTTTGTCTCTCCTTGGGGATACTCCCACTGGGTTTAAATCTGGGACTCTCGGCCATTTGACCTTAGAACTGAAGAAGCTTCTCGGATGAGAGGTGAAACGTCTTCAAGCAACTTAAAGAAGTCCAGACGCTTTTCTTTGCAAGCTCCTTAGACTACGATGACCTGGATGACTGAGAATCTTCACAGACCTACAAACAAATACCACACAAAAAGGCCCCAGTAACTTCTCGCTGTGCACCAGTGCGCTTCCCACAGAACAAATTGTTAGTTATTCGATGAAAAACGTAATTACCACTATTGCAGCATAAAAAGGAAAAGAAAATACAATCAGTTATCCCTAGCCATCCATGTACTGTAAACCACCTTCATCAGTAACAGCATTGCTTAAAATAGTCAATTTACTGTTTAATGTTGCTGCGCTGTCACCAAAACAACACTGATGTGCAGATGTGAAGCTAACTAATGTGTTTACCACATCATCTGTTGCTTCAGTATTTTCCCTCTAAGACTCAGTACTTGCCCACTTCTCATCACTAACAGTTATCCTGCAGCATGTACAATTTCATTGGTCTGTGGCTTCCACATCACTGTGAGCCTCCTCCTCGTGCGTCGACATCCCTTTAAGACAGGCGATAAACCCCAGACATGCATTTGTTTGTAATTAGGCTTTGATTCAGTATGAACCTACAGACTGCCAGTGTAACTATGTCCTGTTTTCAGCTATGAAGGAATAATTATTTAATAATATTTTGGCTAAAATTAATTTTAGGCAGTGACCTCGGTAGTTAAGGCTTTCATTATATATCCGTATCTTTTTTCCTACTTCCATTGCTTCAATCTAAATGGCACCAAAATTTTTAAAATGACCATAAAGCTGTATTAAGAAAGACTTGACTGACATGATGACCTATTTTATAAATATTCAGTCAGCAGAAGTGTAACAGTCCAGTGGATAAGGGATTATATTTTGTCCTGAAAAGAGGTAATGTGCTTCTCACTCTCTCTTCATTTTCATGCTCTCTTGTGTTTTCATTGCACCCAAAACACACCTCAGATTTAATATTTCTATCTCCAGAGATAATCATTATCAAGTCACAGATAAATGCAGTGTGATGAGCCACGTTTTACTGTAGGTCATGTGATGGGGTGGGTGGTGGTGTTGAGGAGGCCTAGTCAGCTGGTTTCCATCAGGGGCTGAGTGTGGCCTATAGAATATATAAGGAGAAGAGCTCACCACTCTTCCTCCCTCTTCTCTTTGCAGATCACCTCCATAGGCTAATGGATGCTGGCTGCTGCTCACTCATTCTGATACCCACAGCTTACATGCATTTTTGTTTTTATAGATAAAGAAAAGCTAACTTTTGATGGTTGGATGTGTGGACACTCTCATTTTATTCCCTCTATAATTACACTAATTCATTTCAATCACTGAGAATGTGTACCAAACCAACAACAAAGTCCCACACAGGTATGAAATATGTGGTGAGCTAAGCTTGTACACCAAACCCTTTTGTTGGGGCTAAAATGCCTTAACAGCATCACAAAAACTAAGAACAAAGTCACACAAATCTGTGCACTACATACACAATTAAATCACATAATGTGACCACACATTTTCTCATAGACCCATATTTAGTCCGACTAGTTCCAGACTGCTCACTGTTAAAATTAATTAGATTTGAGCCACCTCCACACTGGCCTTTCCTTTTTTGACCCAAGGGCTGCATCTATTAAACAATCTATTTTCGGAAAAAGCTTCAATTCTTTCATAACCAAAGGTATGAGGGGGGAAATGCTGAATTCATTCTGAATGGTCAGGCTAACAAGGTTACCACCCAAAGGGCACAAAGTCTCATTTTATAACCACTCCACTTTATCTCTACACTTTGGAAAATGAGTTCCAGGAAACCTGATTGATATTAAATATTACCTGGATTCACCCTGTTAGGTTTAATTACGAACAAGGGATGAAGAAGAGATAAGATCTCACACACAGAAGCCACCACAATGAATTTTACTATGCATGACCAAATTACTTTAAAAAACTCATCTCAGGCAGTGTCTGACTAACAGGCTAATAGCTACTGTTAGCTGGTTCCTCAAATTCACCTTAAAATGTGTGTTTTTTCCCCTCCATCAATAAAACATCCTAAATATCATTCAGCGTGTTAAAAAGCCAGTATATTGTGAGTCTTACGCCGGTCCTCACACACATTACCTCAAGATTTTTGTAAAGCTGTGGCATGGCAACTGTCTGTAACAGTTAAGCAATAAAAGTAATGAAAAGATTGCTTTACTTCCAGCCCTAATTCCTGAAATTCTCAATAACTGATAACAGCCTTTTCCTTTTTGCCACTATCTGACAGAGCAATGATGCTTGAAATCTAGCCTTCCCCTTGCAAAAAAAAAAAAAAAGTGCTCTCAAGCATGCCTGATTCATTTCAGGAAGAGCTAAGAGCCAGTTGCAGTGTTTCTAATTCATAAAAATAGGCACGCTCTACTCATTGGAAACCCCTACACAACCTGTGCTCTGATATGAAGCAAATCAAGCAAAAAGCTTCACCTCCAGCGGAGATTTGCATGGAACAGCAGCATGCATGAATTCTGTACAGCCTGAATACACCATCCTCTGTGAGTATGTCACAGAAGGAATCAGTGGGACACAAATGAGGGCTAAAAGGCCTCTGCTGCTTCTGATTGTGACCATTCTTTTTATTTTTTATTTTTTTTGCAATTTGTCGTTAAGCCCCCTAAAGCCTGGTACTAAAACACAGGCATCTGTTAAAGTTAGAGCCGTCTAATGGGATTTTACATTCATTATTGTCACCAAAACAAATGTTGTTGAATTCTTAAGGTCTGAAAAACACATTTAGGTCTGTTTGCCAGGCCCTTTGGGAGCACAGAGTTGATACAATATCTAAAATATCAATAGCATGCACACAAAATGATATGTTTTATTACACTGAAATACTCTTGTGTCTGTTTGCTTTGTACTGCTTGTTGTGTGCCTGACCTTTGAATAACAATTATTTTGAGCATTCAGAGGTTACATGCAATTGAATCACGCCCAAATTGAATGTCTGTTGAGATGTGAGTGCCCTCCATTCTGCCTGCTGGCTCACCAGTTGCTGTTCACTGGGAGGCACGCCGAGCGTCGAGTTGCACTTGTCAAGATCTGAAAGTCTGGCAGGAGCAGAAAGTATGGAGTTATTCCACCCTGACCTGTCCTCACCTACGCCTTTCACCCGCCTTGCCGCTGCCGCCTGAAGAGCTCGATAGACCCATGAGCATTTCATTTTCTAACACAGCTCAGGGTAACGGAGCACAAAACCAACGCCAAGGCTGTCAGGAGAGAAGAAGAAGAAAGGCAAACAATAGACAGGAGAAAAGACTTTACTTTCTGACATGGAAGCAATCACTGTCCACAAGGAAACGCTCTACAAGCAGAACATGCTGTAAATGCATTTTTCAAAAAAAGACAAAAGAAGTCTGTCCACGTTATGAAATATGTCAGGTGAAGGCAGCAAACTGGATTTAAACAAAGGCTGCCTGACATTCAAGGCAGGCGCGGCAGATTGCTGTAGAGTTAGATGGATGCGAGTAACCTTTCAAGTAGGTTAACAGCATCGTGAAACAAATATGCTGCCAATTTAACCTGGTGCATTTGATAGCAGTAAACTCATTACAAACACTGAAAACGAATGAGTTTGACACAATGCAGCCATATGTCCAATTCAAAGATTTAGCATCCTTCAACAAAGGTCCGTCTTGATTTCTGTCGGTGCCTACTTGCTAACACAGTAATGTCAAGCTGTGCAGGATGCAGTAATAACACTCTGCAGATGTGTAGCTGAGATGAAAAAGGATGGCCATATTTCAAAGAAAATCTCTAGTTCCTTTGGGATTTGAGGGTGCCTGATGCCAGAAGTGGTGTCTTGCTGAATGTTTCCTGTCTGTGACTTTGACAATCAAATAAAGGCAAAACATATACAGTGTATTACAAATCCAGTTCCCAAAAAGTTTAAAGACAGTGTAAAACATAAAAAACAACAGAATGCATTAATTTCTAAATCTCACAAGCCTGTATTTTATTCATTGATAACAGAACATAGAAAACTTCTCAAATGTCTAACAGGCCAGTAACATGACTGGGTATAAAAAGAGCATCTTAAAGAGGCAGAGGCTCATCAATCTTAAAAAAAGGAAAAAAGAAAAAAAAAGAACTACATCTAAATTTTACAGAATAATACTTTGGAATAATTTCAAAATAATGTTTCCCATTGTAAAACTGCAAATACTTTTAGTGTTTTGAACCTGGAGAAATCTCTGTATACACAAGGGACAAAGCTGAAAGTCAGTATTGGATGCCAGTGATCTTTGACCCCTCAGGCAACACTACATTGAAAACATGGACATGACTGTGAACACAAATCCCCATGCCATCCACAAATGCAGGTTAAAGTTCTGTCATGCAAAGAAGAAGCCTTACATAAAGATCATCCAGAAACGCTGCTAAGTTCACTTAAAATGGACTTAGGCAGAGTGAAATACTGTTCTGTGCTCAAAATTTGACATTGCTTTTGGAAAACATAAACAAATTGTCTTCTGGACTAAAGTGAAGATTGGCCATCCTGTTTTTTAACAAGCCCACATCTCTGATAGTGTGGGGATTTTTCTGGGAAGGCTATTTGAGCAAAACAATGCTAAACTGCACACTGCATCTATCACAACAGCGTGTCTTTATACCACAAGAGGTAGAGTGAGGAACTGGCCTGCCTGCAGTCCAGACCTTTCACCAACTGAAAACATTTGGAGCATCATGAAAAGGAAAACACAACAAAGAAGCTCCAGGAGCTATAATCCTGTATCGGACATGAATAGGTTAACATCTCTCTCCCAAAAGTCAAGCAGCTGGTCTCTTTAGTTCCCAAATGTCTACGGACTGTTGTTAAAAGAAGAGTGGTAAACATAACCCTGTCTAAAGTTTGTAAAAACACACATGAAACACACAGCCATGAAATTTAAAATAGGCTGATATCTTTTTAATTTTTAATTACATTTTCAGAAACATTTTCCCAACGTTTTTGCAATTGGCTTTGTATAAAAAGTTCCCACAGGAGCTGGCAGAAAGGAAAAAATGTCTGAATGATGAATTAAAAGTTTCCAGGAAGCTCGAAACATGGCTCCAAATGAATGATATTGCTATATTGAAGCTACTTCACCTATAAACAAGCAACAATTTACAAACTCACATGTGCAAACATCTGACTTATTACAGAGTGAATTAAAAAGGCGCCACAGTAAAATCCATTTTCCTAGCCAGCACGTGACAATAAAACACCAGGGTAAGGAGCACCATGGTAGACTCATTCTTTATTTAAAGCAATTCACATCAGGTACAATGCTTTTTAGGGGTCTTTGAGCTTATTAACTGGTTGTATGCATGCTCAATCATCCAGGTAAGGATGACTGAGCATGCAGTCTCGATTGATAGAGGCTGAAGAAGTCACTTGTATGAGTGACGAAATGGTGCTCCCACTGAAAACGATACAACAAGATGAACAGAATCAACCTTTTTGGGTTTATTTGCTGGTTGTTGGCAGGTGGGATGTGTCACAGTCTACTGCTGATTAAAATTCACTGGGATTCACCTGTAGTGCTCAACAGTAATACATTTCTATAGATTAAGGGCAAATCCTCAAAATCCTGAGTAGAGCTGGAGATTAGTGGTTACATTTATTAGCAGATATTTTGCAATTTTACTGCAAAAAATAAAACGGTCAAACTGCTTTTCTCTTGCAAGAATCTGCAGCATTTCTGTCGTTGCTTTTTTTTTTTAATAGTACACTGCGCATCTTCTAGTTTTTGATTGCTGCTTGCAAGACAACTCAAGCGACTTGAAAATGTCACTTTGGACTCCTGGAAATTGGCTGGTATTTCTTAATTTATTTTCACTGTTGCAGTTTAGAGGGAAAAAAGTCAGCGTGCCCCTGTGTTATTTCCGTAATGTATTTTTAGTCGCTTTTCCGCCACGTTATTCACAGAACAATAAGTCAACAGTTCATGCATGACATTCTCATCAACTTGGATTTAAAAAAAGACTCTCCAAGTCTTCTGAGGGATGACCACAAACTGTGGGAACAGACACACACAGACACATGCACACACATACACACTAAGTACAACCTTTGGTCAACATCTGCTAAACAATCTTCTTCTGCTTGTGATTTGATTATTGTTCATATTTCTTTCGAATGACTTTATTAATTAGAAAGTTTGGGGGAAATGCTCACTACCATTCTGTTCTATCCACTTTTGAGGTGTTTGGTACATAACCAATACTTACAAACTGGTCAAATAGGCAAACAAGGGCTTTCCTAATGAGAAAGGTACATCAGAATGCGTTACTGGGTGAAATAAGGCAGACATTATAAAAATGACACTGGAACCAAGTAGGCTACCATTTGTTATAACATGTTTCGGTAGTTTATTTTCTTTCTATGATAAAAGCCATTTAAGACAATCACACCATGACCGGCGAACGATATTGCTTTGTGGTATATTGCACATTTGACAGACCAGCCCTGTGATCGGAGCAGCATTTGCACCTTGGCCATAAAGTATCACAAACAAACTGAATCTGACAAGGAAAATTACTTTGACATTCAGTTTTAATGGGATGGTTTCGGAAACGCGTAGAATAAACAGTATTCCATTAATTTTCTCTCTCTCTCTCTCTCTCCCCGTTTCTTGGGAGGTGGTATTGATGCTGACGTTAGTGGCAGAGCCCAGCCCCCGCTCTAATCTGAGAGGAAAAAGTCCCGACGCGGAGAAAGAAGCAACAGACTGGATCGGCGCGGTCGGTACGCGCTCGGGTCAGGTGCGCGCCGGGAGAGCGACTCCAAAACGCGCAGCTGCAAAGCTGATTTAACGCTGCACAAAAACCGAGATCGCTTTGAAATATACACAAATATAATATAAAAAGCTAAGAGGGGGATTTACCGAAGTCTTGATACAAAGACACAGGAGAGCAACAATACTGTCTGCAGGAACGCTGATGGAAACGCACCTGACCATAACCCCTTGCCCAGAAAATTCCGTGCAATGAAGCAGCACAGACTAGCTGCAGGTTCCTTTGCTTACCTTTCAACTTAATCCGAAGAGCAAAGAATAAATCATGAACTTGACAGACTCTGTTTGGCTCTTGGAAGAGCCCTGGAACCTCAGCCGTGTGGAGGAGGAGGACGAGAAACTTTTATTCGGGATCGGCACGGATAATTTCATCACGCTTCTGGTTTTCGGGCTCATCTTTACGCTCGGCGTGCTGGGCAACTCCATGGTGATCACCGTGCTGGCCCGGAGCAAACCGGGAAAACCTCGAAGCACCACCAACATATTCATCCTGAACCTAAGCATAGCAGACCTGTCTTACCTGCTTTTCTGCATCCCTTTCCAGTCCACTATCTACATGATGCCCACTTGGGTGCTCGGTGCGTTTATTTGCAAATTCATCCACTATTTCTTCACTGTTTCAATGCTGGTCAGCATCTTCACCCTGTCCGCTATGTCAGTGGACCGATACATTGCCATCGTTCACTCCAGAAAGTCGTCCTCTATTCGGGTGGCGAAGCACGCTCTAATTGGGGTGGTGGTGATTTGGATACTCTCCCTGGCGATGGCTGCGCCTATCATGTATTACCAGAATATTTTTAAGAGAGGGGAAAATCACACCTTTTGCTGGGAAGTGTGGCCGGATCAGAACCAGAAGAAGATCTATGTGGTTTGCACGTTTATCTTTGGTTATGTGCTGCCTCTGCTGCTCATTTCTTTCTGTTATGCAAAGGTAAGAAAAGGCTGTTCACATGAGTCAGTAATATAATTAGGGGAATTACTGCTAAACAAATGTACATTTGACTTCTGTATCCCTTGTTTACAGGTGTTAAATCACTTGCACAAAAAGCTAAGAAATATGTCCAAAAAGTCAGAGGCATCAAAGAAAAAGGTACGTATCATAGCGATGTGTTGGGTGGTTGGGGAATAGCCATTAAATTGATAGTTGACAGTGTGTAGACGCAGTAATTGATGCAACCTGTTCATGCATCATTTTTTTTTTGAGTGAATAAGACTTCACTCAAGTATTTGGCCGACCACAGTCCAGCACCTATAATTTGGTGCAGGAATAGCCTGCCCTATACCGAATCATTACCTCCAACTCTCCCTTGTAGCCAGAATAATAAATATAAATGCAATATTGTGTACGTGTACTATTAACTGGTGCACTTGAGCTTGATGGCCAAAAGGTAATGCACAATCAAACTGCCATCTAGACTTTATCATACTCTGTGGAGGTCATTTGACTTTCCTGAGAGTAGCTATCTGGAGTCGCCTACTTGATTACCTATACGTCTGTCTGTCTGTTATATGTCACAGCATCTGATAACTGCTTACAATGTTACAAAGCCAGGAGTACAGACTCCCGGTCAGTTGGGGAGATGAACCGATGAGGATTTACATGTGCTTTCGTGCGTACTTCTCTAGAAACATGCTTTTATGACCCGAAACCTAAACAACTGTGGAAAGTGAATCGGGAATTTCTGATGTTCTGATGATTTATTGTGTTTGCTGTGCGGGGAGTCCTGGAAGAGATTGTCACACCAATAACTTTGTGATAAATGGTCAGCCAACAAATCATTAAACCCTGTCATACATAAATTACGTTTGCAGGCACTGAGAGACTAAAATGAATGTCAGGAGAGAGCATTTTTGCACACTTTCAGAGGGAATCAGCAGCTGCAGTGAGGAAAAATACAAGCCGGCGTAAAACTGACAAAGATGAGAATTTTACACTGAAAACTGGAACATTTTCATGCACTTTTGATGAATATGCATGTTTTGTGTTTTCTTGGCAGTATGTTGATTTGTCCAGTGCGTCTTAGGATAAGTGTTCAGTAATAACCTACAGTCCTTGTAGGTTATTACTTTATTTCTTTTATTTCTATCATTTAATCTACAAGCAGTTTGAGGGATTTAAGCTACTTACACTTCTTTGTCTTTCCTCTCATGGTGTGAAATGGCAGACACTGTAAAATGAACCACACTTTCAAGAGGAAACAATTTTTGGACTGACACGTGTTCTGTCACAGGCACAACAGTGAATCAAACCCCTGGTTGATTTCTCAGCAGTCTGACTCAGAGACTAACTTGGCTGGTACCAGGAACTCAACTACAGTGGCTTTCATATTATATGAAGAATAGTCTGGGCTGTAGCTTGGAGTGTTGGGAAATATGCTTTACAGCTTTCTTGATTTAATTAAAAAAATCTCTTATCAGTCGTTTAAAAATACAGCGAGGTGGCGGCTTAGCTTATCTCAACATACAGCAAATACTGGAAGCTGCTATTACCCGCATATAGTGCTAATGAACTTCTTACCTGTCGTAACAGTATAAACTGGGTTATGAATTAAAACTATGGGGGCTTTGCAGACATTTTCCCACAGATTTATTGAAAACGTAATTCATATAACAAAGTGGCACATACAGTTGGGTCTATACTGTTAGACAAATAAACCACAGTGGATTTTAATTCAAACAGACACGATATGATTGAAGTGCAGACTTTAAGCTTTAATTCAAGAAGCTTTGTAAAAATGATAATTTACTGGTTAAGGAATTACAGGAATTTATATACACAGTGTCCCATTTTCAGAGAATCTAAAGTATTTGGACAATTGACTGAGAAGGTAAGTAGTGTTACCTAGTTTTTCATGAAAAAAGAAGCAGACACATTATCTGGATGGATGGATGGACAATGTCTGAAGTTGATTCAAAGTGTTGAATTTATAGCTGATAGTTTCACTGTATTTTTAATATGAGACCTAAGGCGATGTCAGATGTTTGGCAAGGGAGGCCAAAAAACAAAATAAAAATCCAAAGAATGAATGCACTGGCCAACTCAGCAACACTGAAAGCACACAAGATAACTAAAGTTCATGATGACAAAATTCTGTGCGGGGTTAAGATAAACCACTTTGCAAAATCTAACCAATTAAAGAACACTCTCAAAGAGTTCAGTACGCCTTCATGAATGCAAAAACAGAAGATTTACCACTGGCTACACTACAAGGACTGGAGGACCAGATTAGACTTTGCCAGAAAACATCTACAAGAGTCTGCAAAGTTCAGGGAAAAAATCTTTGGAGAGATGAAACCAAGATGAACTTGAACCAGGATAACCTCAAGTGAGATGTATGGAGAACGAAAGAAGCAGCTCATGATATCATGACTATCTGTCACACATGGTGGAGACAACTTATGGTTGTCAGTGGAAATGTGTCACTGGTGTTTATTGATGGCATGACCGATTTATTGATTACTGATAGAAGTAGGAGGCTGAATTGTGACGCGAACTCTCTGGTCAGATTCAGCAAAATGCTGCAAAAACAATCAGACAGTGCATCAAAGTGCAAATGGATTATAAGCCAAAGCAAGCTGCAAAGCAATCTAAGTTTCTAAAGTCCAAGACATGGAATGTTCTTCAAATGCCAAGGGAGTCACCTGAGCTGAGTTTTTGTTCATAAATGCAAGACTGAATACAAAAAGCTCACAAATAAGCAGCAACTGAAGGCGGTTGAAGTAAATGCAAAGCATCTCAAAGGAGGAAGACGTGATGTCCGTGAGTTCTAGACTTCAGGCAGTCACTGCAATTCTTATTCTATTTAAAACAGTCCTCAGTTCATGCTAACCCTCTGGGGTCAAGTTAAACCTCTTGAATTAAAGTCCAAGGAGCTTGAAAAAGACGGCGACTGGACTTATTTTAGTTTTTTGAAGATGCCTCACCTCTCATCCACGAGGCTTCTTCTTTTCAAGGCCCTAGACTACCATGACCTTGATGACTGGGAACATACACAGACTCTTGAATTAAAGCTGTGGGTTTGTACTTCAATCACATATTAACTATGGTGGTTTACAGAGGCAAAACTAAAAGAAAATGCATCTTTGTCCAGTAAATTATGGACCTGACTGTTTTGTGCAAAAACACTCAGTTTCTCAGGCTCACAATTATAACTTGAAAGCTGACCTGAAGGTTTAATCTGCGAACAAGAAATGATGGCATGGATGATATTATGTAAGAGCAGACCATTTCTTGGTTAGGACGCCCTGTTGTCTTACTGATCTTGCTGCCTGTCAAAAATAATCCCACAAATAACACCCCAATAAAATGAATCGGTGAACCTAGCTGTTCCCCACTTTTTCTGGGTTGTAGGCTATAACTGAGAGGTATCAGAGTCATATCAGTTTATTGTACAAGAAAGAAAATCAGCATATTTCTCAAAAAGCTGAATAAATCCTTTAAGTCTAAAACATATCAAATCCTGATGAGCCAGATCATGCGCCAGGTGAGCAAATATGCGACTGACATTCTGGTTCTAGTCTTCTTTTTCATACTATTAGCACACAGACATATTATCCAAGGTTTCCTTCCATAAAAGATGAAAATCAACAGGTAAAAACAATAAATTGCAGCTGGTGAAAGCAAAGGGGATTTGTGCAGAAATGTGTTTAACTTAGGTCTCAGCTGCTCTCTGTCAGGCCTGTGAAATATATTGTTAAAAGCAGCTGGGAAGCCCAAGGTTGCTCCCATGGCTGTTGTGAAATACAACCAATGTTCTTATCGACTTCAGCCTCACAGAGGAGGAATCACACAGCCTTCAAAAGTCACAACACCACACACTGTCAACTCACAAATGTAGCAAACCATAGGGAATATGAACCTTTCTTTTCTGCAAGGTCTTTGCAAGGTTGTCAGAGTTGATTTTTTATATATGCGTCACATATATGCTACAAATCCTTTCTGATTATATGTGTCTGCATGTTTTTTCTGTTTTGAATCCGAGGTTGAGGAGCCATGCAGTAAGCAGTGTTAGATCTTAGGAGTTTAAGTCTGTTATGCAGATGGAGAACACAGATGGTTATAGATAATTACAAAAATAAATGTTTGGCCAAGTCATTCTGAAATAATTTAAGAATGTGTGTAGGCTGTAATATGCATATCTGAAGCTTGGGAGACTGAATGAATTGACTGACACCCAACATCATGCAGTAATTTCCCAGTGACTTTGGGAGTAATGAGAACATTGTTGAATGAACATTTAAAAAGAGCTGCAGAAAGCTGTAAATCCAAATGATATTTTTTGATTACTAGTGATGATTAGTTGTGGAAATATCAAAAATGTAGCACAAACTTGCCAAATGATAATTTCCCAACATTATAACAGTTTTTCTTGTGTTTCTCTTTGAAGAAAAGTCATCTTGGTGTCCATTTTTGACTTTAAAAACTCGAAAGAATTACCTTTGGGTTGTTAGATAACTCCTTTCTTGAGTGATGAGCTAAAAGTTTATGACAGAAGGTGTTTCTGCTGCAGCCGTTTACAATATCCTAACAACAGCCTCTCTGTGGGTTTAGGGGAAGATGTGAATGTTTTATGGACACCATTCAAACAAAACCCTGCTTTTACTGTACTACTGCACTAAAACTGTGAGAACCTCTTCATAGTCACAGTGTCTTTGTGTCTATGTGTGTAGTTGTGTTGGGGTCAGACAGATTTCTCAGGCCAATGCTAACTTGTATCAAGTCAAAAATGTTAATCTATCATGTGATTGATAAAATATTTTTTTAAAACTATATTTATTGTAATTTATCAATGCTGAACTTTATTTTGTTACAGTTAAATAACGATCGCAGGGCATTTCATCAGACCGCACAAATATTAGCCACATAAAATAGCATTATACTCTAAAGTCACTCATGTGAACATGTTGCCTATGCACACATCCACCAGCACTGAACAGTATCTGGAGTCAGGTTAGCGGCTGGAATGTCTGACTCCATCACTATGCTCAGAACAGCCATTCTAATAATGCACACAGCAGCATTCTTTTAGCGCCCGTGAATACTGCTGCCTGCTGCTACTACCAACCAAAAGACATAGCCACTGTGATATCACCATTTGGTTTAAAACTCTGCATTTTGCAATCATGTTAGCTTTTTTAGATCAAAAGCACCACATTTAGATGAAAGTATGAACTGTTGCTTTAACAGCAAACACTCGTTAGTTTGGATAGCAAGCTAAACTCTATGCTAGCAACACATTTTTGCTAAGTAACACACACACACACACACACAAAAAACCTACCAGGATTTTTCTAATGAAAGCACACATTTCCACACAGCAAGCCATAATTACTCAGATAATCCATTAAAACTTCTACAAACGTTCACCCCACTCAGAGTTGTCTTTTTTAATAGGCTGTAATTATGCTTTTTAATGCTGTAAAGTTGAGCATTTCAAAACAGGAGTCTGTGGCGAAAGACTTGCTTTTTGGAGCCAAGTGGCACCGAGCTGAACTTCAGTTTTTGGCACTTCTTCATTGGTGTCATTTTTCAGCTTTGCAGATTGTGCCTTTTTAGACTGAACCAAACAGCAGTGCTGAAATCTACAACACCAAAACAATTAGGTTTCTATCGAGACCCTACAGTCAGCTGATTTAGCAATTTTCTGACATTTTTTGTGCTTGCCATAAAAATGTTTTCAAAACCCTGTAGGTTGCATAGTTGTCATACGAGGAAATGATATATTAGGCTTTTAATTTTTCATAACAGTAAAAATACTGCATCTCAGAATGCACTCCAATGAGGTAAAATATCTATGCACTCATATTCATTTAGTTGGGAATATTTTCACTTTACACTTATCATCAGCTCTGTTACTTCTGACCGCTACATGCTCATGCTAACTTATACCCATCAAAACTTGGAAAGCTGAGTTCCTGATTCAGGATTTGCAATATTTCCGTTATCTTTGATGTGAAGTAATTAGCCCTGCAATAAATCTTCTTACTACCTCAGCAAGTCAAGGAGCATGTAATTAGTTTTTCTTCCTTTTTTTGTTTGTAGGAAGAATAACATCGTTTAATTTCTTCTTCTTGGATATTATGTAAATTTGATTTATGATAACTGTCACGTCATGTCAGTAGATACAGAAATGTGTTTATGACACAGACTGTGGATGAAATGCCACCAGTGACTCATTAAGTGTCGGGTGAAAAGGCATTTACAGTACGTCTGCTTTTTCAAGGTTTTTAGGCCTTAAAAGTATTTAAACAGCTGTCTGAGGTCAGATCTGCTGTTTTTGTTTATACCAGTTCCTTGTTAGCTTCATCCACTGCTCACGCACTATCTGCCTTGGGCACTGTGCTTAAGTTGATTGTTTTCTAATTGGTAAATATGTTCAAAGCTCTCTTAACTTTTTTGGGGGGAAAACAGCTGTAAGACAGAAGAACAGAACAGTCAACATAGCTGTCATGAGATATATGAATTAAACATGTATGCCACATTACCATGCTACTGGATAAACTTAAAAATAACACCTAGCATTTGCAAATAGGAATCACCCAAATGTGCATGTGGAGATGTCAAAAGTCACTTATGTAATGTTGATTAATTAAGGATTTGAGTCTCTTTATTATTACATATGATTCACATGTAAAAAAATAAGTCTGTGGTATGGGATCATTATAATATTATCAGTGCAACGTTCTCAGTATTTACTGTTGAAGTCTAAAATGATTAAATGTGGATGGGGGTATGAGAGGGTTTATTGATGTGTGATGAGCTCCTCGATCCTCAGGCCAAAGAAGAATGGCATATCAACAAAGAATATTAATCCATTATCTTCTGAGCTGCAGGACATTAACCATCCAAAGTCTACTGAAGTGCACTTTAGTTTGGCCTGAAGCCAGAGCCTGCTTACTCTCTCTCTCACTTGCTATCGATGGACTGTCTGACAGATCTCTCCACACATTTCCATGATGCAGAGATAAGAATGCAGTGATATGCATACTGCTGCCAAAATCTAAGATATTAGTTAGCAAAAATAACTCATAATGATTCTCAAGCAATGTGAACTTAAAAATGGTTCTCAAAGACTTCTACTGGAGGGCAGGGACTTGATTATAGGATGTTAATGATCTCACAAAATTTTCACAATGCAGATTGGTCCCAAACATACCACTATCTCATCAATGGCTTTCCAAGCTTTATTCTTCTATTGTAAACAAGACTTCAAGCTTAAATAGAATATTAAATTCTGTATTTATTATCCCTGCGGGCACTGACAAAATCTTACCTTTTTTCCTTTTCTTTGTGGATCCCAGACTGCTCAGACGGTGCTTGTGGTGGTGGTGGTGTTCTGCCTGTCGTGGCTCCCTCATCATGTAGTTCACCTCTGGGTGGAGTTTGGGACCTTCCCGCTAAACCAAGCCTCCTTTGTATTGCGGGTGGCTGCACACTGCCTGGCGTACAGCAATTCATCAGTCAACCCGGTCATCTACGCCTTCCTGTCGGAGAACTTTAGAAAGGCCTATAAGCAGGTGTTTAAATGCCAGATTGGTACCAGTGACTCCCCGCTTAATGACATCAAGGACATTCGTAGCAAAGCAGATACGCCACCCTCAACTAACTGCACAAATGTTTGACTTACAGCTGCCACACCCAAAGTCATTGCAAGTCATCAGATATGAGTGGGTGTGCGTTTTTGATGCAGGTACGTATGGTCGTTTGGACATCGCTAAAGCTGTAATATTCCACATAAGCGCTGTTAATTTCACCTGGACTAGAGGGGATAAGGCACCAGTGGCTGCAGGACACGATTACTCCCTCTTTGTGATTGCTACTGTACACGTCATCACTGATGGAAAAAAAAAAAACTGTCTGAAATTGAAAAAAGTGATCCTCCTTCGACAGTGACCTCCCTTAAAATGCAGACAGTGAGTTTATTCAAATCAATGAATTTAAAACTCTGCATGGGGAAAAGAAAAACAATATTGGTGCAGGTCCAATAAGTGGACATTTTTCATAAAAAGTAAGAATTGCATTAAAAGAAGCAACACATTTATACCTGTAATACAGTCTGTTTTTAAAAAAAAAAAAAATACTTGTAGGATTTTGCAGGATTTGGATTATTCAGTGAGGAAGTAGTAAAGGACCACAAAATTGATACATCTGATCCAGTTGTTGTTTTGCCATCTTATTAGAAGAAGATGGCACGTCATTGTCAGTTTCCTGATGCTGATTTTATTTCTTTAGTGATGAAAGAGGTATAGGATAGCATGCTAGCCGAGCTAGCTTGAATCAGCTTGTCTTAGCTAGCCGTTTCTAAAACAGGTGGCTCCTAGCTACATCCAAAACTATTTCTACAAATTACATGTCAGAAACTAGACACATTGAAGCCCAGTTTACGTGTTGCTAACTACTTTTAGCTTGGTATGCTAATGTTAACTCTGAAAAGCTGGACAATGAAAGCAAAGAATGGTTTTGCCAAGATAGTAGCATGATTATGGCCCAATAACTCTATAAAGCTACTCTTTTGTTTCATAAAAAGGGTCTAGGATATGAAGGTCTTTAATAGTGCTAATGTGCTTGTGAATTCTAGGTAAATTAGTACTACTTTCAAGTTGAAAACATGGCTGACTGAACAACCAAAAATCCAATTTTTTAAAAGATTAGCAAGCATGACTCACTAATACCATGGAAACATACAATTTTGTTTCAAGGTAAGTTGAATGAAAGTTGGCTAATATTTAACTCTGTAGTGGATAACTTTTCTTTATTTTGTCTGTTGTTACAGACACCAGGTTGAGGATTAAAACCAGTGCCAAAACTAGTTTACTAGGAAACTATAGGTGCCTATAGACGTCAGCATTGTCTGAACTTGTTTGACAATGGCTTGATTGTAATCCCTGTAGTCCATGTTTAGAGTTTAAGAGCCTGTTTGGATTTGATTGATCAAAACAAGAATTGATTTGATTTGAACTAGCAAACATGCTTTATAATCATCTTAAAGCAAATTTCATAGGACTACAGACAATATCTTTGTGTAATTGACCTCTGGAGTTTGTGGTCAGTATCACAGCCATCTGTTTGTGGGTGGCAAATAGTCTGCTGTACCTCCCATTGAGGAAAAAATATGAAAGACTGGAACTAAAAGATTTTTTTGTAGTTTTTTCTACATATTGAAGTTGTAATGCATCACTGTGTGTGTTTTGGGGTTGTTAAATAAGGTACATCTTAACTGCACTCTTGACAAGGATCATATACATGAGTATTAAATGAGTAACATTTTTCAAGTAAGCTGTCCATCACTGCTGATGGTCCTTCACTGTAGATTAAAAATAAAAGACCTACTATTTAAGTTGCACTCTGCTTGAGAAACCATGTATTTTATAAATAGATTGGGTTGTAAATACTAAAAGCTAAAGCTTATATTCACATATGTCTTTGGAAATCTTGCTGTACTTGCTTATGATGCTACGTAAACAGTTTTCAGATTGTGTTGTGCTGTATCAATCAGCCTGGCTGTTGAATGTACCGATGCTTGATGTGCTTTTCCTGGTAGCCATCTTTGTAACCAAGAAAACAACAGAACAATGGAAATGAATGAATTTTAATGTTGTACAATATATGTGATGTGCCAAATCACCATATAGCAGCTTTATCTCAGTGCAACAAAATCAGTACAGCTCGGTATTCTCTGTAACCACAAATACTCTGCTTAAGATTTTAGTCCACAGCACCATCTTTCTCCTGAGAACAGCAAATAATCAGGGTCATCCAAGTCTTGCCCTCGCTCTCAGTGAGGCTCTTAGATGTGAGAGTCGAGGCTTTTTCTGACAGAACAGAGGAGGTGCAGTTGATGACTTTGCTCACTGTATTGCTGACTGCACAGATAATTATACCCACAAAGGACTCAGGATTTTCTTTCTTTTTTTAAATAGGACATGCATGGAAACCACATCCTGATGGTGTAGGGAACATAGCTACTGGTTTCCATACAAAGAGTTAATGAACAACATTTGTCTTTTTTAACAAGAATGTATTTTCAGTCTGATATCACTTTTTATTGCAGTCCCCAAATTACAGTGTAACTGTTTTAGTAATTATAGACTACTGAGTCAATATTAATCATATGTTTAGGCATATCTAAGTACAGGAGAAGAAGATCAGAGTATACAGATTAAGTGGTTCCAGCTTTTATTCTGCTTTATTTGTGTACTTTTTATTATTACTCCTAACGCTGTGAGCTCTTTTCATTTCTAGATTCTATGAGAATTTTTATCACTGTGTTCTTTGTGGTATTTACTGTTTCACGAGTACAATGAATATACTGTAACTGTAATGTGACGGCTATTTTCTTACATGTTTAATTTTCATTTTGAAATGTAGATTTATAGATTAAACGTTCTTTCTTTGTTTTCAAAATTCATCTACTCCATGCTCGGAAAAAATGTAAGATATTTTTTCTAATAAATAAAAATGGAATTAAAAACAGCACGGTAAAACCAAATGTATGCACGTACCATTTTGTGAGGAAATGCAATAAATGTCAGTTTCTGGAGAGACACCCATTTGTACAACTTTTAGTGCATTTTGTTTAGTGTGGTTTGCTTTTTGACTCTGATTCCTGTATTAAATCAGCTGTGATATAAAATCAAAATCCGACAAAACAATTATCACTCTCTTTTAAGTATATTGATATCTGGATTGTATCCTGAAATATATCCAGGCTTTTGATTGTGTCTTATGCAGTGCTGCTTGTATAATAGAGTCACATTAAACTCTGGCATTTCCTTGGTGGAGTCGTCTTATTCCATAAACAACACTTGCTCACACATATGAAATTTCACTGTGTTTATTCATAAAGCGAATTCTTCTGTCACACTGAGGCTTTATTTATAAAAGTAGCATTTTCTTAAGCCTCATTTATACCCCAAACCAACTCTCACCTTCTTGATTATCACTGTGTATAACCCAAAGTGCCAAAAGAATGAAACCATGTAGCAGACCCACACCAGTTCAGATCCCTTCAGTTTGTTTTTTAGATTACACAATATGGAGTGCAATTCCTGGCATCAAATCCACCCTGTGAACCCAATGATCAGAGTGTTTTGGGTTTTTTGTTTTGCAATGATGTTTTCTACTGTAAATATGTAGCTTTTTCAAAGCAGTTCTATTTACAAATATGCAAAATATCAATATAAAAACAGTAATTTAATCCCCTTTGAAACACCAAGTGTATCCACAGGTGTGCAGCTGAAATAAAAATCACCCAAGGGACATTTTTTTATTGCTTTGAAAATCAGTTCAAATAAGAGAAATGGCTCCTCTTAGCTTTAATGAAATTGCTAAGCCTAACAGTAAACAGAAGCAAACTGGGAATTTGAATTTCTTTTCTATGAGGATGGATTGCCGAGGGGCAATTTTTGTTATCCCACCACATTGGCTCATCACGTGACCAGTATCTTCAATGATCCCTTCATATTCTAGCATCAAGGCGAACATTTTGTGAAGTGACACTCATTATAATAAAGGTTATTAATCAAAAAACATCTGTGCTAGTTTTTGTAGATCAAATAGCAGCGAAGCGAGTGATATTGGCATCAACTTCAGTTGCCCTTTGCATAAATTGTCTATTCAAAGTGTACAGAAAATAAATCCCACTCAGAGCAATAATCTTACCATCCAATAAAAACAATAAAAAGTATCATGTTCGTGCTGTGTGTCACTGGTCACCAAGAAATCTCCTACCAGACATTTGACAGGTATGAGTTTATTTAGTTAATGCTTCTTCTTTTACAATACGGCCAAATCACAACACGTCCTCACCAGTGAGGTGGAAATATAGTTGAGTAAACTGCAAGCCCTGATTGTTGCTAGGCGCCCCCTGCTATCCACTTCTTTTTCACAGATGAGTTCACAGATGAGTTTGCATTTTTGTAGTCGGCTGTTTCTAAGTATCTTAAATCCTAACTTCCAACTCAAGTTGGAAGTTAGGATTGATACAGTTGGCATTGAGCCACTGTATTGTTTTCCTGCCTTGGCTCCCAAATTGACACCGGCCATTGCCTAAGATTCTCAAGAGCTTAAATAAGAAGACACTGTTTTATCTTAAGCAGAAATGTATAAGTACTCTCTGATCCTGTGCGTATATTAGTCTCATAGGTGAAAGAAAATACTTGAAAGTCAGACAAACAAAGAAGCAGTAGGATGAATCAAAGTGACTTCAATAGGACATTTAATAAAGGCAGATGCAAGGACATGAGGGACAACAATCTGGCAAATCTGGCTGGTTTATATAGAGGAGACGATGACTGAATTGGAAACAGGTGCGTGGTAAAGCTGAAGATCAGCCTTTACGGCGAGTAAGGAGGGGACAAAGCCAGGTGACTGGATCTGGAAGCAAATCTGAGGGCATCTGGTGGATAAATGGAGTATAGAGGGATGGAGGCTGGAGTTAAGAGCAGTGAGAGAAAAACAGTTTAATATGCTGTCATTGGCAAACTAGTGGCTTTCGTTAGTCACCACTGGCACTCCCAAATCTCTGATGAAAGCTCTGAGCTCTCAAGTTACTTTATGATTAACTCGGGTGCCAGGAAAAAGAATCTGCAGAAAGCAAAATGTAATATCTCTCCCTTTGCTGTCTTAATTTTAATATCTTGTTTAAAAATTTATTGACTTTGTGTCAATGGAAAATTGTACTTAGTAGTCAGTATAATCTTTTAATGATATAAGTTTCCATATATGCTTAGAGGTGTATAATCGATTGTGTAGTGATAGGATGTGTGATCTTTAGTAGGCTTTGTGTGCATTCCAGGGTGTTCTGGTATTCAAACCCACATTTTGGGAGCATGGGAGAGGTCGTACCTTGTCTTATTGTTTTATGGTAGGATAAACGTATCTATGTCTGTTTTAGGTTTTGGGCTAAGTGCATTTTGTTTAGATGAACTGTTGGACTTCCAGACCAGCAGGTTTAGGGAAGTCGTTTATGGACACACATACACACACCTAAACATCCACATTCCAATGTAAGGAACAAACACCCACATATAGTGTAGTTTTATTGCATATTTTGTACCATAAGCATTAAAAAAGGGAGTATCAGTAGGAAAGTAACAACAGGAACCCAGGGCCCCTCTCAATAGAACGTGGGACGGGTGTTACATAAGCATTTAACAATTTGATTATTTTCTAACAAAAAACTGTGTGAAACCTCAAGTTAGACCTGTGTTTGTAAATGAACCGCCCCATGTTGTGTAGCTTTCTGGATTTTATACTTCTACAACACTGTCCAATAGAGACACATGAATGAAATGCAGTGTCATTAAAAACACTGATGATTTTTTTCATATTCTTCAATGATCTTTATTTAAAAATGTAATATATTTACATCTGAATAAACTTTTAGGCATCACGCTGACTGATGGATGAAGAATTCCCGTTGGATTGTTCCCATCACGACCCAGGTGATCAGTCTCTTGATAGCTTTTCCTCTGGTTCCTGCTCTCTGCTGACACTCCTAGCTCTAGCCACGTTCTCCATTCCTCTCTTTAAACAAAGTCTTATAAATAGTTTAACCATGTGCATTGAATCTGCATTTGGGTCTAAGCCTTCTATGGAGGAATATCTCTACACAGTGACATCCATTCAATTTTCAATTCAATTCAATTTTATTTATAGAGCGCCAAATCACAGCAACAGTCTCCTCAAGGCGCTTTATATTGTAAGGTATACTTACAAAGAAAAACCCAACAATCAGATGACCCCCTATGAGCAAGCACTTTGGCGACAGTGGGAAGGAAAAACTCCCTTTTAACAGGAAGAAACCTCCAGCAGAACCAGGCTCAGGGAGGGGCGGCCATCTGCTGCGACCGGTTGGGGAGGGGCAAGGAAAACAGGATAAAAACATGCTGTGGAAGAGAGACAGAGGTTAAAAACAAGTACGATTCAGCACAGAGAGGTCTATTAACACATAGAGGGTGAAGAAGAAACACCCAGTGCATGATGGGAATCCCCCGGCAGCCTAATGCTGGGCATACACTGTGCGATTTTTGGCCCACTTTGAGCCGATTTTTCAGTCGTGCGACCGTTTTGGGGATCAGCCCGAGTTTGGCCTTAATCACGTGTCGTGCATCGTATACATGGGGTAACGAGAAGCGATTAACACCTCACGACCGGCTCCCGATCATCAAGCGTTTGGTCGTAAGGAAATCAAACCTGTTTGAAATCCTGTCTGCGATCGTGAGGGTGTCAACGCAGCGTCTCACACTGCGCACGAGCAAACACAGAAATAAAAGCGAAAAGACGGAACAGCACGGCAGTGCGACGTGTGATCCGGACACAAGCGATGGAGGCACGACTTGTAGAACTTTGGCAAGGTCATCCGAGCCTTTTCGACGTGACCTCACAAAATTATCGCGACCGCAACAACCGTGAAAATAGTGTAAGATTTTGTGTTTTAACCTTCATGCTATGGACGCACAGTGTGAGCACTCGGGTCGCACAGAGCATCGGGCCGTATAGTGTGAGACCCTGCATCGTGACCTACGAACTTCTAGCCCCTGCCAGTCAATCGGACAGTTTGAGCAGGAGCTGAATAACGCGACTGAAGAAATCGCACAGTGTATGCCCAGCTTATTGCAGCCTGCAAGGAGGATTCAGGGTCACATGAGAAAGCTATCAGCCTATTAAAAGGATACTGAAAACGCCGTCGGAATAGCGTTAGTTGTCATCACTGGTGCTGGTGGACTCATCTGAACACCTCCGATATTTGCAAACACGCGAGTTTTCCTCTTCTTCCTCAAAATCCTCTCGGGACCGCTTCCTCGAGCCTCCAGTTTCATGGTTGTCAAGCTCTTCAAGTGCGTCTTCAAAAAGTTCATCACTACTGCTCTCGGAGTTTGCAAGCCTGGACTTTTTGCTATTAGGCTCTTCTTCATCTCCATCTTCCTCTCTGGACCTTTTCGTGGATCCAACAGGCAGCTGTTCTTCTTCTGTTACCTGCTGATTGATGTCCTCATCAGCAATATTACCAGCATGAGGACAGCCCTCGCTATCAGTGTCACAGGCAGAGATGAAGTCAGAGTCATCATCAGAAAACTCCTCGCTCCATCTGAATCTTTTGTTTGGTTCCACATCTTCTTCATCCATCTCTCTAGGCCTCCTCCTGGATACACCTGGCTGAGGATCCTCTTCTGGGATGTACTGGTGAACATCCTCACAGTCTTCAAATGCCTCATCAGAATCATCATTTTCAATGTCGGCAATGTTTACATTGTTAACATTGCCGTCATTGACATTGTCAATATGAAAGACATCATATTGTTCCTCTAATTCATCTAACAGCTCAATCAGCCTCCAAAAAATTATATTATAGAGAGCATGATAAAGACTGTTCAGTAAACCCCAGAATCCACCAATAGGTTCATAAACTGGTTCATAAGCTGGTTCATAAGCTGGTTGCTGATCTCCACTTGGATGATTTTCTGGGTTAACCCGTCGGCCTGCAAGATCATTTTATCTTTTAATTAGCATTCATAAATATCTGCTGAAAATCATTTTTTCATCAATTTCAAGACTGAGTACATGTGCTTACCATTACGGTTATTTTGTGATTCATCTCCTCTTCCATTCATTTTGACTACAAGGAACACAAAACAACAATGATCACTAAACCTCAACTCAGAATGTTCTTTTTGTGATAACTTTAGGCTACGAATTTTTTGCTTTTTTTGACAAAATGCACATAGCATACATGAATGTAATTTTTGTAAATTACTAAGATTAATCAGCAACAGTATTTTGTCTACATCGGCCATTGTAGAAATTGATCTGATGTAAACAATAACGTGTAATTTTTAAAATTACATTTATTGACGTCTGTGTTGAATGTAGAAGCGTCTGATGCTCACACTTTTGACATTGCCTGAGTAAATCTCCGTTTTCCTCGTCCATTGCATAAACACAAAAACGTACTTTTCAAAATCTCCGATCTCCACCCTGGCAGGAGTTTTTAAAAATCTCACCTTTCAGTGACTCAATATGCTGTTTAGGTGTGGACGAGAGGCCCAAATGCATAGACAAAGCTTCAAAAATAGCCGTGTACATGTGGACGTAGCCTCAGTTTCTCAAAAAATGCTCTCAGAAATTCTAATAGTTTGTTTGAGTTGATTGTCCTGGCCAGCAGGAAAATCAGGCTTTATATTTAAGTAAATGATCTTAAGTTTATAAACTGAAATTTGAGCTTACTTTAGTTCTTGGTAAATTGCAGAGCAGTTAATCCTCAGGGAAACGTAGAAATTTCACTAGTCGTCTGCTTTGGTTGCAGTGTCTCTTCAGTTCTGTTTTCATATGCTGATATTTTCATCCAAAACATGTTTAAATGCTGTGATGTCATTTTAGCATCAAGGCATCACTATGGCAACCAAACAACATGCATTAAATGACGTTCCAAACAACAACAACCAAGCTGTTTTCAGTGCTTAATATTTAACATGTCTTTGTTATAAACTTTATTTGTACAAATCTGTGATGTTGATGTGCACAGCCTGGGATTCAGACCTCAGAGGGTTAATCCAACAAATCACGAAAAATTAGGTTTAAATTTTTGTTCATGACAGTGCAGATTTCTGACATTTTGTGTACTTTAAGTGTAGCCCTGGCTATATAAATAGGTAATTTATTTAAATAGTTCATTTATATTGATAGTTAAATGCAAATGTTCACTGTGTTCAATAATGTGTATACAAATGCCTGTAAGGTATGTGATGTGTGTCAGTTAAATGCACAACCTTTTTATTTGTATTTTGAGGTTTATGTCATTATTTTTGATATGGTATTGATATGTACTACAGCTCCAGTGAACCCTGAAGTAGTCTCAGGTAGAGGGGGTGGGTGGGGAGCTGTGTGCACTGTGCAGGAAGCGAGAGAGACGAGAGCTGAACAGTGTCGAGTGAATGCAGAGTTCATAGAAGGACGACAGACATATTTTCGGATTGACGGATAGTTAACTGGAGTGAAAAGCTGTTGTACCCTACTGTGAGGTAAATGTGAATTTTGTCTGACACTTGTACCATATGTTATTGTGTAAAATGGACTAACTGCTAACCGCGATTAGCCGCTAGCACAACTGCTAACATAGCCGCTAGCATATTCGCTAAGCTCTTGTTCTGCTCTGTTTTATTAATTAAGCTAATGCTAAGATTGAATGTTATCTCATGTGAATTGGCATTTAGCGGGGTTGTGTGATTCAGTAGGAGGAGACGGACGTCTTGCTGGCGTGTCAGAGAGGTCCCTTCTACTGGTGTGCTGAAGTTATGTGTTCACGTGGAGAGGACGTGGAGAGGACGACTGAGTGCTGCTGCCGCGGCCTGCTGGTAGCCTTGACCCAGTTTCCCCTGCTATCCCCTTGAACTGCCTGGAGGTGTGAGTACTGTTTGCACGTGCTTTTTATTTTACTGCTTGGCAACAAGTGAAGCGACCATATTGTTTTAGGTCCCAACGCACCCGAGCCACGACTCAGGCCTGCAACGAGGGGTTTGCTAGCAGAAAGACTGTAGCACTTGAGGTGTGTGTGTTGGTGAGAGTGCGTGTGGGCCCACAATATTATTTGATGATTTTGTTTCTGTTGAAGTAGATACCATACCATTGTTTAACAAACTTTATTGATTTTACTTATTTTCTTTTGTGTTATTAATTAATCATTCACTAAAGTGGAGTTAACTTTATAATTGACTTGTTTGTGTGTGATTTATTTCCATATAGTGTAGTTTTATTGCATATTTTGTACCATAAGCATTAAAAA